>NW_020955627.1:573085-577022 GCF_003031625.1 Empidonax traillii | reverse complement strand
TATTTATAATTTGTTCCCTGTTCCCGGCCGCAAAAGATTCCCTGGTGTTAGGTCCAGACAGGACCTTTCACCTTACAGACTCCACGGTACGCCTAGAAGTTAGTAAATATACAGAAATAGTTTTTTGTTAGTACCCCCTTTTTATTTTAATTTGCTTGGAATAAAACCTGGTGCCTTCACTTATCACAATCCCCCCCTTTTTTTTTTTTTAATGGTTTTATTACAAGGTTCTTTATGTTAAATTTCTATGATGTTTTGGGTTCGTTGAGGAGTAGTTTCCGTGTTTTTCTTCATGTCTTTAGTTTGCCCGGGAGCCAGATGCAGGATAATGGTCTTTTGGGCTGTGGTACTTCTTGTTGTGACGCTCTTTGAATTCACAGATATTGTAGTTAGTTGGATTTCTAGAAATTAATCTCATAAAACATGGAATTAATAAGGTAAAAACAATAATTTAAAGACAGTATATAACAAGAAAAAAAAAACTTAATTTGTTTTTATCAGGAGCTTATTACTTTCTATTAGAGGCAGTTACCATAGTTGTGTTATAGTATGTGTTTTGATAGCACTTTTGGCAGTACTAGTAGGAATATAGTTAAGGCAAACAGAGGTCCAGTATAGCATATACCTCCACTTTCCATGCCTGTCGGATTGCCGCCAACAGCAGGAGAGAGATATCTTCTTGTGGCAAGTATAGAGGCTAATCCGGTCTTGCCCTCTGTGGTGCCACTGCTTATCAGTATTGTGTTTATTAGTGCTTTCTGGCATTGCCCCTTGGCATTGTCTTTTGTTCTTGTGCTCTGGTTATTTAGGCCTCGATTGCCTCTTTTGTTTAGTTATTTATGCTCCTTCAGTTATTTGGGCTTTAAGAAATCTAGGTATTATGGAGTTATTAAAAATACGAAGGACCACTTTTTTCTGGTGGTTAAAACATGGTATTATTCTTATAACAATTTTCTTTCATTGGGGACCAGAGATTTCTCTGCATTACCGCCCTCCAGGAGTAGTGTATGTTCATTTGGTGCTGTTCTGTTGTTTTAGTGTACCAGCTGGGCCTTTGGCTGGCACTTAGCATGTGTACGCAGCGCTGGATTCTCTGGCATTGCTTCTTCCACGCACGCACTATTGGACTTAAAAGTTAATGAAATCACAGAATTATAGAATCATAGAATTAATTAGGTTGGAAGAGATTTTTAAGATTATCAAGTTCAACTTTTGATCCAATTTCACCGTGAGTATTAGATCATGGGACTTAGTGGCATATGTAGTTTTACTTTGAAAACTTCTAGGGATGGTGAATCATTTAAATGTCTGATTACTCTGTTTGCAAACGTCCCCTGGCAGAGCTCAAGCTCATGCCCTTTTGTTTCACTGCTGATTGTCTGGGAGAAGAGACAGACCTCCCCCCAGGTTACACTCTAGCCAACAGGATAAATTCGACCCACTCTCAACTCTCAATGCATGGTCACATTATTCATTCATTTTCCTCTTTTACACAACAATCCTTCCCTTTCTCCCTCCTCTGGCTCTTTTAACAACTTATCTTTTATTTAAACCTCCTTCACTCGAAAAGACTGATAATAATCAGTGCTCAGTCTTTTACAACACCATCTTAACAATATATTACTCCTTTCCTTTTCTCCCATATTCAAATCTCTTATTTTTGCTTTCTGTGCTGGCACACAGACTCTCTGTTGTTTAAAGAATGCTTTCCTTTTCCACATTACTCCGTTCTGTACTTTTTCTTACATGCTTAACCAACAAAAACTACTTTGTCATAGATCCCTTCAGAAACTTTTCTATTGGCCTTGCAAACTTCTAATTTTCAATACTCATCACAAGAATGTTTACAGAACATATGTTCCCATCCCCTCTCACCCACCACGAGAGAGGTTTTACTCTAACAAATAATTTGTTAGTAACTTCTTACCACTCAAACAACACACTTCACTTACAAATTATCCTCATGAGGTGCACACACCTATACACACGCTACATATAACAAACATACTGCTTAAAAATGTTGATTGCTCCCAAAAAATCTCGGAAGCGTCTGAGAGCCCCGGGGCCATTCCGAGAGCTCTTCAGTTGTTTACATTTCCTTATCTCTTTATCGCTTCTACACAGGGGACTCCCGCCGTGCTGCGTTCTCAGACAAGGGATCCTTCTCTCCCAGGTTTATATAATAGGTTTCAAAATTTGGTTTAATTGTTTTGTCATTCCCAAGAGGTTTTCTAATATTAAAGTTCTGAGTTCTCTCGGGGTTGTCTATGTCGTCCTAGGAGTTTTAGTGCTTTCAGGATTTTTGTACTTTTGATCTGATAAGGCAGTGAGTGAATATACAAACTGTAAAAGGGTGGCGGGGAATTGAGTAGTTCTGTGTAAAGAACAATTGAAGGAATCTGGAAAGGTTTGTGAAAGGAGAGGGTTAGTGAGGGATTCAGCGGGTCGGGGAGGGGGGGGGTAGGTAATGGGGCTGTGGGAATGGGTAGGTAATACAGTGGTGTGGGAGCAGCGACTGATTCTTTTAGGGGGAATTGATTCTAAACTGGTCATTTTCACTCACACTCTCATGTTCTCACTGCAATCCCTTCCTTGCTTTTTTCATTTACTGCAAGGATGTTTAGAGGGTTGAAGTGTACTATAGAAAAAGACAAAGACTGCTTCACAGGCAGGTGTGAAAATATGTATTTTGCTCTTTTCCTCCTTCCTGGAAGTCTGGCTAAGATTAGGGAGCATTCCAGTAGGAATTTAGAATACATTTAAATAAATTATCCCCACAGATTGGTGGTCCACACTGCACAGACAGCGACAGCGACAAGAAGATTCCCTTTTGCATTTGTCCAGGCTCTAGTCAGCCAAAATATTTTGGTATAGTTTTCTCTATTGACACAGGACAACTAATGTAATCAAAAATAAAAAGTAGAGGCAGAACATCTGATAGAAAGACAGAGAGGAAGGTGGAACACAAAGAGAACTTCAGTATACCACACAGAAGTAGAGAAGATTACAAACGAAAGAGAATTACAAAATCCTCACTGCCAAAAACCACACGCACAGAGAGCAATTTCCTGGTGCAACAAAGTTAAAAAAGGAAAGAATTCAAAGAAAACACTTAGAAGTTCAGAACCGTGTAAAAGTAGTGACAAACTAGACTCAATCAACAAAGTCTATACTGCCCAAAAAAAATCCTTGTTTATCCATCACTTATTCACTGTCTCTGTCAGGGCATGGAGAGGATGACATTCGGAGACAAAGGAGACAGAAGAGAATATTCGAATACGGGCCATATAATATGGGGATTAGAGAATGACTTTTTTCCCCAAACTTCTATATAATAACATATCATCTTTTTCTTAGATTTAATTTTCTTCCTAGCGGAATTAGTCCACTGTTTTATCTTTCATCCTAATGGGCTTTGTGGGGAGATATCGTCCTTCCCCATGGGATCCAGAAGGCTTGCTTTTCTTCTGTCCCACCTTCTAAGGCGTCTTAAAACGTATACACACTTGCTTTCTCCCGGTCATGACCCACTCCCTCGCGGGCTGTGGGACTGCATTACAGGAGAGTTCACACTCACACAGGCACACCTTAGGATTCCCTCCCCCAACCAAACGGCTCACTAAAAAAGAAAAGTCTATACTTACCCTCCCTGGGGTCTTTGTTTGGTCTTCGTGCACAAAATTTAAGGGGGTCTGCAGATTTCTTTGCTTTATTATCGAAATTTTACTGGGTTCATTGATCCAGAGTTTGGTAAGAACAGCTTTCAGAGCAGGGCTATCTGGAGATAGGGCGCCTCCCTGTCTCTGCAGGAGTTCAGACCAAAGCAATTTGGATTCCCGGCCAGCGCACCAAATTGTTATAAGTTAGTTTAAGAATTTAGACAACTCAGTTCCAATTAAAAGTTGATAAATTTATTAAGCAAGCAATAATAAAGCAA
>NW_020955627.1:567847-572531 GCF_003031625.1 Empidonax traillii | reverse complement strand
CTTTGGAGGTGGGTGTTACCTTTTGGTTGGTTGTAACTTATCTCCCCTGGGCTCGTACAGGGGGGTCTTGCATCATCCCCACACTGAGGGCCTTTCTCTGTATCCACATGGCACAGAGAAATGTATTTTTATTTATAATTTGTTCCCTGTTCCCGGCCGCAAAAGATTCCCTGGTGTTAGGTCCAGACAGGACCTTTCACCTTACAGACTCCACGGTACGCCTAGAAGTTAGTAAATATACAGAAATAGTTTTTTGTTAGTACCCCCTTTTTATTTTAATTTGCTTGGAATAAAACCTGGTGCCTTCACTTATCACAAGACACAAGTTGACAAAGCTTGTGAAAATGAAACACATGATCACAATGCCAGATTCTGCTCAGACTCTGCACATGAGTGGCAGCAGCAGATTAAAAATCTCTCTCTTTGATCTACCAGCAGCGAAATAATTATCTGTATTACTGCTCAAATCTAAAAGTCACTCTTCCTTCAGTGCTGCCTCCTCAGTATGTGGCTTCCAGGTATATGGCTTTTGCTATAGTACTGCCTGTGATGCACTGTAAGGGACTTCCTTCCTTTCCCTCAGGACAGCAAAGCTTCTAGAAGATCATTTGGTTTTTTTAAGAGTATTAAGGGTCATCATCTGAACAGGAGCCAGATATTCAGAGGCCTGACTGAACAGGAAAAGACAGAAACACAAACAAATTCTGACTTTCTCGAAAGCCTGTCTCAGGTTGTGTGCCCGTAATACCCATATATCACAGGATATTTATTTATTTCTAAATGTTTTTTACAAGAACTCCAAACTCCAAAAGAAAGCCATTTGTAGAAACATTTGTTCCTTACTTTCTTTGCTTTCTTCCTTTCTCCTGACAGCTGAAGTTTGTGTGAGACTTCTGCATAACTTATGCTTACTTTCATACTAAAAATTTTTCTCTGTTAACTAGGATGAAAGGACTTGCTACAAAAAAAAAACCACCTCAATAAGTGATTTTTTTTTTCTTTAGAACCTGAATAGGGGTATTTGTTTGATAAGAGTTAAAGTAGAAATCCTAGTTTTCTCAGAGTTGTAAATAAAGTCCCAGTCTCATTTGTTCCCAACTTTGCAATTAGAAGGGTAATTATTTGCAGTTTGTCCAGGAACTGTATTGATTGTAATAGAAAAGAACACGGCAAACCAGTAGAGGAAAGGCTTAGTGATTTTTCTTTGAAATACTTTCGGCTTGGTTTAAAATACAAAAGATTCTAAAAGCTTTTTATCCTGTACTGGAAGGAAGTGTATTAGCAAGAAGAGGTCCCGCAGATTAGGAAGACCACACACAGCTTGTTAAAAATAGACTTGGCTTGGAGTCGTGCGTTGCACTGCTGTGTGTTGTGTGTTCAGCACTCTAGGCCGGATACACCCCTGAGGAATAAGCAGAGCCCATGATTGTTAGGGAGGACTGTTGTGTGCTGCTGAGCAAATAGGTACAGATCTCAAAGCACAAATCACTAAGGAGAATCATACCCAGGCTCCCTGGAGCAGATGGAAGGGTGCTGAAATAATGAGCCTTTTGATAGCAAATGAGTGGTCCTGAAACCATTTTTTGCCATTACAAAAATATGTAACTGACATAAACCCCTGTTTTGCTTCTTCAGTCCTGTGGGCACTTTATACAGCTGGGGCATAGCAGAATGCTGAACTTCAGGACAGATGCTTTTCCTGCTGTTTGTCTCTGCTGGCAGGGGAAAGAAACAAGTCTCCTTCTGGCTCAGGTTCACTAAAGGTGACTTGATGCCTGGATTTCTGCTGTCCTGCTGGGCCTTCTAATAACATGCATATTCTGGATATATGTGTGTTTGTTCTTAAAACTCTGTTTAGAAGGTTTAAAATGGAGCATGACAAATACACTGGGGGTTTTGGTCATTTGGGCTGCTTCCCAACAATGACTCCCTTTCAGATTGCTGTGCTTCATTTGGTGTCCCAAAAAGATAACTTAGTATGAAGATAAGCCATTAATTACTAAGATATTTTTTACATTTTGCTGTGTTGCATTTTGCAACTGGTGTTGTGCAACAGTGGCTTTTTCAAATCTGTAATAAAAGGTGGTGTCACTGGCTACTCTGGCGCATGTGACTGAAATTTCTTCATTGTACATTTGGGTCTTGAAGGAATTTCGCGGCTTCCTGTGTCAAGATTCAGGATAGAAGTCTTGAGCATAGGTTACAGAGCTTTGGTCACACTTGAATGACAGTGCTGGCAGAGAGGAGGGAGAGAAAGTTCTTTCCTTTGTACTTGCACTAAGGACAACTCTCCCCAAAAAGCTATGCTTGATTCATAGGTAGCATTATCTTTAGATTTAGTTTTGGTCTTCAAAGTGCTGGCATGAGAGCAAATGGTGATGAGCTTGTTTCCAGCATACAGGAGTAAGTAATTTCAACTCAGAGAAGTAAGGGATTTAGGGTTGTTTTTTTTCCACAAAGCAGACCATGTACCTCTGTCTCAGTTTCCTTGGTTGGTTTGTATGCCCTCTTTTGTGCCCCATTCTATCTGAGAAGCTGCAGTCAGCAGTGATAGAAGGACTCTCTTTGCCCACTTGTGCTTTGGTTGCATTTTTCAACACGTGTAATGAAGCAGCCAAGCCCAGTGTGTCAAAGCGTGCCATTTGACATGCTTGTTGACTTTGTTTTTCTTGGAAGGTCTTCTGTGATCATAATGTTCCACATGGTCATATGTAATTTATTTTTGTTGTCAACCACTCTTGAGAATGAATCACTTCAGTGAACTCTAACAGGACTAACAACGTGGGAGGTACAGTGAAATCCCTCCAGATTTCCAGGCTTGTTTAAGCATAAGTAAAGTTTGGAAAGCTGTAATACAGGATCACTTGTGTTGCTTAAAGGGTATAATAGTTCAGTAGCATGTTACATAGCAACTCTGGTAATGAAGTTGTAAGCACTTAAAAAACTGTATTTCTGTAGCAGTTTTACAAGTAGTAGATTGAGCTGATTGTTCTCCTGTTAGCTTTATTGTAGTCTATGTTGCCCATCTGATGAGTTTCTTCTCTCTCAAATTGTATTCTCTTCATTCCAAAGTAAAACTGATTTAGTAATGGAAGTATCTACCAAGAGTGTAGAGGATGGACATCTTCTGCCAGCTCTGGAGGTTTGCTTGGTTTCTGTAGGTCTTGCTGGCACTTCTTGTCCTGCAGAAGGCTTGAACAGAAGCTGTCAGCATCAAATTGAATAGTTCAAACAAAACAAACTCCTCTCAAGGCCCCAATTGCAGAATACTGTAATTTTAGCCCCGAGATGAATACTACTGATGTTTCCAGTGAAGGAGAACCAAAAGGTATCTCCAGTGGCAGTTGCAGGCTTTTTCTGTCTTGTTTGCAGAAACTTCTGTTTCTGGAAGTGTAAATCAATTCTTTTGTTTAAAAGCATGGGCTCTTACCTGGTTTCCTGACTCTGGCTGCATAAAAATCTTTCTCCTACTAATTTGATGATTTTCTTTCCCTTCAATTATCTATAGTTTGTTTTACTGGAGATCTACTCATTTGCAAGTTCCTAGCTTGAGTATACTGCCAGTTATTCTTGATATGGTGGAATTATTTCCCTGCTTTCATCAGAGTTAGCTATGTGTCTCAAGTTAGCATCAGAAATTGGATGTATAATACAGCAATTCTGATGGAGTTTTAATAAGTGTGTTTAAATTCAGCTAGCCCTGGGGCTCTCCATAAATGCACCCTGCGATTTAGTGCATTCCTGCTGATCATTACTCTTCATTAATAGTCTTTTTGCCAATTTCAATCCCTGCAATGGTACTGCTGTCTAAGCTAAGGCAAATTAATTTTCCATCCTATTTAATTATGATAATCTGTATCAAATGCTTTATTAAAGACAAGTTAGTCTACATAATTATTAAACAGTATTTATTTAGCATTACAAATTTTGCATTTGGTAATCAGAAACAGTTGCTTCAGGAATTTGACCAGTGCTTGAAAGGTGTTTAATTGTTATTGGACAAGTATTTTCCAGTGGGGAACTTGTTTCAGAACAAAGGAAATAGTTTGTTTAGAAGCTTTGAAAATAGACTTTGAACATAGCCTTCTATGATGTCCAGCACTAGAATCTTAATGCTCTCTGAATATGCTTGCAGTGAAAATCTGAGTTTTTTTTCAAACAAGTGTGTTTTGTTTCAGACTCCATGACAGAAAGATGTGTATAATAGGACTAAGCATCCTAATGGAATTGCAGAACCGACCACCTGCAGTGGATGCTGTGGCTGCCCAGATTGTTCCTTCGATCCTCCTCCTCTTCTTGGGCTTAAAACAAGTTTGCGCCTCACGAGAACTCACAGAACAGGAGGATCATGCTAAAGATGAAAAACACGTTGCAGAAGATAATGGTAAAATCTTCCCTTTTCACATTGTGGATTTTGTCTGGATTTAATTTAAAGGGGGTAAGAAATTGCAGTTTATTTTTAAGACTCATTAGTCTGCTGAAAATAGCTCAGCTTACTGGGTGCTTGAAAGGTCATCTTAGGAATTGATTTTTCTTGCCAAAATGTATTGAAAACGTTTCAGTATATGACAGCTAACGTTTTGTGAAAGGG
Source organism: Empidonax traillii (assembly GCF_003031625.1). NCBI lineage: Eukaryota > Metazoa > Chordata > Aves > Passeriformes > Tyrannidae > Empidonax > Empidonax traillii. The sequence goes on along the minus strand of NW_020955627.1, from coordinate 567,940 downwards.
TAGTATTGGTTTAAGAGTAACTTGCAAGTCCACTCTTCCAGCTTGCCTGGACTCCACTGGTTATATTCTTACTCCCTGGAAAGAAGCTGTTCC
>NW_020955627.1:557912-567389 GCF_003031625.1 Empidonax traillii | reverse complement strand
TGAAAGGTCATCTTAGGAATTGATTTTTCTTGCCAAAATGTATTGAAAACGTTTCAGTATATGACAGCTAACGTTTTGTGAAAGGGTAGTATTGGTTTAAGAGTAACTTGCAAGTCCACTCTTCCAGCTTGCCTGGACTCCACTGGTTATATTCTTACTCCCTGGAAAGAAGCTGTTCCTAGTATCCAACTATTTGAAAACCATGTTTGGTTGAATTTCAGAGGAAATCCTAGCAGGACCTATTTGTCCAAATGGAAAGTTATTTGCAACACAGTGTTTGAGACAGCTGAGTAGACAGGCCCCTAACTGCCAGAAAAGAAAAAACACCAAAGAATGTCTTGCAGAGGGAATTGTGGGGAGGAATCATACACAGCGTTGCAGGAAAATCTCTTTGACATGGAATAGTAGATAGAGGGTTTGAGGTCTGAAAATTAGATCGGATGTGACCAGATTATGTGATCCACTGAAATTTCACACATGATTTTTCTGTAATGGAATCACAGAATTCTTCTCGACGTATAGGAATACAGTATGGAGAAAGCACAGTCATTTTCAAATCTCTCTCCTGTGATTTAGTCTCTGCGTGCTGCATATGTAGTCATCTTTACTGTTAACAGAGGAAAGGCTAAAGGTTTGGAATTTGGGGGGGTAATTTTTCCATCTTGATTATAAGTCAGAAATACTTTTCCTTAAGTAAGAAATAGCATTTAGAATCTCATGTTGTAGTTGCATTTAATTCAGGGTGTAATAGTTTCTAAGTGGAATGGAAGGTAAAGAAAAACAAGAGGCACTGGTTTAAGTTTGTTCAAATAAGGGAGCACTCTGAAGAATAACAGGCAGACAATTGGTCTGCAGCTGGTTTTCTCATGGTTTTGTGTCTATTTGTGAGGTCTCTGTAATTTAAAAAGCACAGTGACAGACCACTTCATCGAAGACATTTCCTCAAAATTTTTGGATACTGTAATTGCACAGTGACTGCATAAATGAAAGAAGAAGAAAGATGGCAGTTTCACATTTCTCAAGTCTGCACAGAAACAAAAGTTTAACTGATATGGAATATAGGAAACATTTTAACAGCTTCATTTTTCCAGGGCTTTTAAGATTTTGGGGAAAGGGTGTTAAGAGAGTCCCATTTCCAGTCAAAACCTAGATTTATTAATCGGTTTTGATTTTTAAGTCACTGTTTCCTTATAGTTTTTAAACTTTGTTTTACAAAGTATATCAATGCTTTTCCAGAAGAGATACCGAGTGATGAGGATGAGACAAATGAAGTGAGCCAAGCGATGCAAGACAACCATGGTGGAGAAGGAGGAGGTGGTGGTGGAGGTGGAGAGGAAGAGGATGATGATGATGATGATGATGATGACTGGGATGAAGATGCATTGGAAGAGACTGCTCTTGAAGGGTTCAGCACACCTCTTGACCTTGAAAATGGTGTTGATGAATACCAGTTTTTTACACAAGCACTTCTAAGTACGTGTTTTCTGATTGGCAGGATGATGTAACATGAAATCATTTGGAGATGTTTATGGTCACCACCGTTAAAAACCCTTTTCTTTGTTACAAAAAATAATTTCGATAACTGAAACTGGAAAATATGGTCTTGCTTTCTAATGCCAGTGCTAAGATTTTTTTGGCTTACTAGTGCTGAAAAAACAAATGGTAGCAAATACATTCAGAAATTAATTCTCTGCATGTTCTCCTTCAGAACTTTTCGATCACAGCCTAATTAAGTGGGCCTCGGTCACTAGAGGGACTCCTATATGTAGAAATATTTATCACCTTCTAGGTGTTGAAATCGTAATGGAGAAATTATGCTGTTGCTTTTAGTTTTCATATGAATTTTAAATTAGAATATTCAGCTCACATTGTTCATGAATAATGGCCACATGGCTAACTCTCTGTTCCAGAAAGGAGAGGATGTAATTAAGTTCCCCCAAAATGGATTGCCTCTGTTAGAGTGGGGATTCTGTGCTAAGAAAACTGACAGGAATACTTGAGCCTGTTTTGCAGTGCAAATTCCGTTTCAAAACCAACCAGAAATTCGACATGTTTCATTCTGTTGTACCTGACAATCACTTTTCGTCCATCCCTGTTCTGACAGCGGTGCAGAGCCGGGATGCAGCCTGGTACCATTCCCTGACAGCACCACTGAGTGAGGATCAGAAGAAACAGCTGCAGGAAATTTATACATTAGCAGAACACCGGCGAACTGCTGCAGGTGAGTCACTTCTCTGGGGCCATTTTATGTGTTGCAGGGACGTTGGAACTGCATCTGATCTGTAGCAACAAAGAGAATAGACCTCTGGGCTAATTAACATTTTCTAAGAAGCGTGAGTAGGATATTATGCTCACATTATTGCTTGCCTGGAAGTGTGTGTTATTCAGAGAGTACTGTTGCTTCTAATTAATTGCCTTCTCATGCTGCTGTTTGAACAGGGTATGAACTAGTTTTGCACAATCTGACATTTGAAACGAAGAGCACATTAAGGTGGTATCTAGCTGTCAGCCAGGCATTTGATGAAGACTGCTGTCGATCATAATGTGTTTAACAGTTTTGTAACTTTTTAACTGCTAACACTGCTGTCAGTGTGAGGTTTTAGATGTGTAGAAATCTTGCATCGTGGAAAATAAATTCAGGTTTAATCAAAAGGAATGCAGAACAGTGTAACAGTAGAGGATTAATTTCTCAGCTCAGCTGTAGAGGTGTGCACATTTATGCATTTAGAGAAAATCCGTGTGTAATTTATTCCCGTCACTGCATTTAGGGAATGAAATTTGGACTCAACTGAGAGTTTTTTCTGCAGCTTTGCATTCTTAGCTGAGCTGTGTTGTCTCTGGCAAAGGTCTTCTCTATAGACTATTTTTCATATTATTTTTCTTCTTTGAATTCTAGAGACTAAGACAATAGAACAACAAAGTGGATACGCATTTGACAACAAAGGACTGATCACATCATTTAACTTTGCTGGAAGTATTCCCGGTGGCAACTGAAGGATCAGCTACAAAGGTCAATGGGAATGGTCTCATCATTACATTTTCTTGAAATCATCGTGACTTCTGGGTGATAGGGGAGGGTAATTTAATGCTGCTGAAGGTTTTCTGGAAATTAGCAGTGTGCTTCCCCCACCAGAATGTTCTTTCTAACCAGCTACTGTAATGTACAAATTTTTGTGGTGTTTTTATAATTTGATGGACTGAAAGGAAATGTTTGTCCTCAAGGAACCTGACTGACTGGGAGGGGCCAGGCTGCATCTAATTGAGTTGCACTTCTCAGGTTTTTGCTGTGCAGAATTGATAGATTCATATGGATAACAGTGCCTTCTGTTGTACATGGATTGCCTGAACAAATGGATTTTGGAGTGCATTATAATTTTTTAAGTGTAAGGACATTTCTCGATACACTGTAAGCCTTGGTTCCATGTTTTCCAGTCACCTGCTTTTAACTGCTCAGTTTAACTGTTCGTTGGTTTCACACACATTGCTGGATTCAGAATATTGCAGCATCTTCCCTATTTGGTGCAGACCAAATGTGCAGAGGGAGTTGCAAAGCATTCACTGGTTACATGGAAGGGTTGTAACAAAATTGCAGATTTTCCCTTGATGCAGGAGTCTTAAAGTATTTCTCTTAGCCATGAGTTCAACTGGCTGGAGGTAAAATGGCAGACCTGGCAGGTGGCTGCTCTAAAATCTGCATCCATGTTACCTCCTGCCTGGACAAGTGGTGGGGCTGTCACATGTAGATGTTCTACATGACAGCTTCTTATTTCCACTATTATTGATGAATATTGGGTTTTACTTTGGATTCTATAAACCTCTTTTCTGATTTTATTCATTCATTACCATTCCAGTGGTATTACAGTGTGGTACAAAATATTTGCAATATTTTATTTATTTTGATAGAAGAAACACTTCAGAATTAAGCTTCAAACTTAATTCTTATTGCTACACTTCTGTGATTGTATTTCTGGTCTGCATTCCAGATGGCTGTTCTTGTCCCATGCTGAAATTTCTTTTATCTGACATATTTTTTCCCATATTTCAAAGACTGCCTCCGCCAGTGGAGGTTTAGATTAGATATTAGAAAAAAAATTTATTCTCTGAAAGGGTGGCCAGACAGTGGAACAGGCTGCCCAGGGAAGTGTTGGAATCAACATCCCTGGAAGTGTTTAAACATGTGGATGTAGCACTTAGCGACACGGTTTAACAGTGAACGCGGCAGTGCTGGGTTAACAGTTGTACCTGATGATCTTAGAGGTCTTTTCCAACCTAAACAATTCTATATAACAAGGTGTTTGTGGATAAGTTCATTTAGTGAGAAAGTGATAGCAGTACCAGTTTGAATAGGTGCCCCTCTTTTAGATCTATTGGGATTGAGGTGGTGTAGCGAAAATCAATAGGGGTGCATTAGAATGTGAAGTTTGGATGGGAGATAAAATGTTTAGACCAGATTTTGTTTCTACATGTTAATTTCTTTATGACTTAAAAATATTTACCAGGCAAGTTTAAACACATACCGATAATCTGCTTCTTTATAGCAGTGTCCCAAATGAAAAGTTTAAAGTCCTTTCCATACCCCATGAAGTTTTTCACAACTACAATAAACGTAACCCTGGGCAGTGCTGAAGCTTTCATTTTTATGTGTCAGAGTAATTCTGGTGGAGTCTGAGCACTCTATACCTTGGCTTCTGGAAAAGACGAAGTGTATCTGTGTGTTCCTTCTGGAATTTTCCTAGCCTGGCAGCTGTGGAGCAGAAGGTTCCTCACTGCTTTCCTTTTTTCTGCACCTTTGTGTCAGACTCAGATGCTTTTTCTGCTGCTGCTTCTTTTGTTTGTTTGTTTGTTTTCCCAACATAGCAGCTGCAGAGTAAAGTTGGGCTGGTTCAGGTAGGTTTTTCACTGGTGCTACTCAATTAATAGCAACAGTGAAAATTTCTCACTTTTAGGCCTGTTGTAAATAGGAAAACTGTGAGAGTTCCAGGGTCTGTATTTCCAAAAGGGAACAATCTTTTGAGCTACATTGACAGGCTCTTTAAATTCAAGCAGCTGAGGGCCAGGATTTCCTTTTGAATGTCAGGCTATGAAAATTAGAGGTTATTTTTGCTAATTTAGGCTGGGGCTGTATGGTCTGAGACAGTAAGTAGGAAAGCATTATATCCAGGGTTTTGGGGAGTTTCTCAGAAACCACGGAAGTTTTGAAATCCTCCAAAAATTTAATGGTTTTTGGAAGTTATGGCCACTGACAACTTCTGTCTTACCTGTCAACTGAAGTTAAGTATTAGGCAGGTAAACTATTTAAGCCCTTTGTTATTTTATTAAAAGAAACAAGTCTGTTGAGTTGGCTTTTTTCCGAAGCCTGTTTGCCTTCTCTACACTGGCGCACAGAGTAGAAGAGGGATTTATTTTTCTTCTGCTAATGAGGTTGCTTGCACAGTCTCAGGCTAATATTCAGGAGTTAATGTGCTCAAGGAAAAATCTGCTTTTGCATAGCATCATCTTTGTGTCACTCGGCTGAACTATGGCTGCTCCCTAGTTCTGCTTCTTGTGTACTTTTCAAATCGACTGCCAAGAAAATTTCATCCAGATGTTTCTTACAAGGGGTTTAATCAGCAGCATGGAGTCGGGAATCTTTTGTTGTCTCTTTCTCAGTGGGGTCAGAGATGTCTGAGGGGATGGCATGTAAAAAGGTTAAATGCCCTTCCCTTCCCAGGGGATTCATGAGCAAATGTTTCTGCTGGCAAAAGCAAATGTTAATTATTTTATTCCTTTTTTTGAAAAGGGTTTTCATCCAAAAAGATTTATTGGTCTCTAGCCTCCACTTTAACATATGGTTCTCTTTTAACATGATAAATCTCAGTTTGTACATGATCATAAATAGGTAATGGATTTTAGGGGTTTATTTCTGAGCTGTGTCCAGCTTTGTACTACATTAAAGGGAGAGTAACACGAATATGCATTACTGTCTCACTTTCAAGCCAAGGTAATCATGGAATATCAGATACCAGCATTGCCAATCAAGCGTGATGTATTTGCCATTGAAAGTACAGAGAATCTTGAATGTATTGTAAAATAAAACAAAGGCTGTGAAAACTGGTGACCTATGTTGCCCCATGCCCATATTCCCAAAATATGAAGGTGACTCGTGGGCACCATGGTGGCTTTGCATAGGAAATGAGCATTATGTGGATGATAATCATAGCAAGTGTTAACTTACAAAAGCTTCTTTTTCAGATAAAATTAACTGGTCCCGGGTATTGAATTGCATATGCTGTTTTGTCACTCTTGAAAGGAAAATAAGAATCATCACATGTTTTGACTGCCTCTTTTTGCTCTTTCTTTCAACACTGAAGTACTTGGTTTGCTTTCATTACAAAGCAGAATCTTTAATCAGAAAGCTCCAGGAAGAGTGCAGAATATCAAGCTGAGGAAAAAGCTGAAAAATTCTAAACCTCATCAATCCCCCAAAACCTGCATGTGCACAGTCTGACTGATATAAATATGCTTTGGGAGTGTAAGTCAAAATATGTAAAGAATGTTACACAAAATGATATTGTGAGATTCTTTGCTTTAGGGAAAAAAGCTTCCCATGGGGTGTCAGGAAGACATGAAATGAACTGCCTGTGAAGTCGTGGCAGCTTGTGACTCTGGATTCCATCATACATTGTAGAGGAGAGATGGTAGGACAATAGAGGAAGTTTTTTTTTTTCTTACTGAAAAGCAGGAGTCTGAACTGAGACTTTCGTGGGCTGAGGGAACTGTGGACAACCTGAATGATTAACTGTCTTTCTATTCCAGAATACTTTTCAGTCTTTTTCTTCCCTCCTTTTCTTCTCTTTGCTAACCACAATTGTCCCAGTTTAAATGAGACAAAGGTCTTTTGCTGAGGATGGATTAGGAGAAAGAGACCCAAACTTCCTTTTCTAAGCAATTATAAATCCGAAATTAAGAGGCTCTGATTGAAGGAAAAACAAATTATGGAAAAGGGAAAGAAAAAATAACAGCCCTTTATTAAAAGGTATGTGTGTATTAACAGGAACACGATAAAAAAAAACCCAAGTAAAACAACCAAGCAATACCCCTATACCCACCAATAATCCCCTTCAAGAACAAAACCGATAAACTGGCACAAGGGAAATTAAATAGTTCAATTTTTAGCACCCTTTGGTGCAGTTCCAGCTACAGTCAGCAGGGGGTGCCGTCGGGTCACTGGAGATGCAAAATTTGTAATGTCTTATACCGTTCACCAGGTGGCGCTGTTGAGTTATCAAAGGTGCAGAACTTTTAGTGTCCTATAGTAGTCACCAGGTGACGCTGTTGGATCACTGGAGGAGTAGAACTTGTAATGTCCAGTACCCGTTACCAGGCGGTGCTGTGAGATCCTTGGTTGTCACCAGGTGGTGGGGGAGGAGGAGGGAAGGGGGAGGGAAACAGAGAGTTCTCCCAATGGAAGAAAACTCACGATTTTCAGTTGGTGAGGATTTCGCGGTGAGCCAGGCCTGCAGCTAGCAACAGCTGAGCAGAGAACAGCAGTAAAAACTCTCCTCCGACAGGAAAGGACAAAGAAGAAACCAGGCAGTCTCTCCCGCTTGCTGCAGCCTCCCCTCCGGCTCCCGAGCTGAGCTCCAACCCCCCGAGCTGAGCTCCAACCCTCAAACCCCACCTCTTTCCACACACACACCCTAGCCTTTCCCCAATTCCTCCCCCTTCGTTGCTAGGCGACTAATGTCTTGGCCATTTAGTGGAGGAGGCCAATTCTTTTGTTTTACCTGATAGCTAATCCACAGAGCATACGCGCGGGGGGGGGGGGGGGGGGGGGGAAGGGAAAGAAAAAATTCCTTGCTAAAATCAGAACTATGACAACAATGTTATGGGATATTTCAAGGAGTATTCAAAATACCTGAAAAGATAAACCTTAAGCAATTTTTATAAAACCTGTTGTCCTTGAAGCAATGCAACCTATCAATTGCATTTCTATATATAGAACAAAGTCTCTCATTTGGCATATGCAGGTGATACAGAACTACAAAACTCCCTCACTTGTGCCTGTGGTTTGGGCAGATGTGGAGAGGATGAACCTCTCTGTGATTTACTTCTAAATATGGGTCCTTTGAAATCTCCACACCTCAGACTGAAATGTGCTCAAAGGATAGGCATAAATGCACTATGTAATGTAGCTCCCAGTCCTTGTCTGAGATGTGCTGTAGTCAGTCTTGATAACGTTTGGCAGTCTGGTGGTCAGTTCCTCAAGGATCTCCATCTCTGATTGAGGACATTCTTCAAGTCCAAGAGACTGTTTTTGCAGGTGGACAGGGAATCCGTTTTCCCTCACTGCAGCAAAGCCTACAGCAGGTGGGGCTATGAACTTCTTGACCTTATGAGTGAAAGTAGCACCCTTTTCTCTCGGATGTCAAACCTTACCCCAGAAGGATGTACATGATAGAACACTGATGGATGTTCCCAACGTGTTAAAGGAAGCCAGGCAACTATTCCAGATACCAGAAAGTCTTAGTATAAAACCAGGATGTATGAGCAGGTCAGGCTGCTTACTTTTGACATCTCTTGACTGCTTTTGCTTTTGTAAAGCCAATCAAGCAAAACTAGTGTAAAATGAAGGAAAACTAAGGCAATGCTTTGGCACTAGGCAGGTAGAAACATTCCAGGCCTGTGGATCTCATCTCAGTACTCACTGCTGAGACACTCAGATACTTTTCAAATACAATATGCAATATCTGTATGGATGTCAGTACCCTGACTGACAGCCATTAATCAGAGGTGAAGACTCTAATATGGTTTTTCACTGGTAGAAATCAGCTGCATCCCTTTAAAAAGTCTGGGAACTACTTGTCCTGGCTGATGTGCAATCACCAACGGGAAACTCTCAGTGGGATTACAATCCTTCCTAAAGATTATCAGCATACATCCTACTAAAGGGCTACCAACAGTGCTCCATGGCTAGGGAGCTGGCTGACCAAGTACTCTTTGACTAAAAGAGTTTTGGGGAACACCAATTTGGAAAGGATCTACAGGCACATGTAATTGTGATGAATGTGGAAAGAATACATTTAAATTGAGGTGATGTGTTTATGTGATCTCGGATCTGCAGTGTTGCCTAGATCTTCTAGAGGATGCCATTCTCTGGGAAAAAATTGTGCTTGAGCAGCCCCAGATTTGGTGAGATGCTTTGAACTTGGGATCAGAAAGCAATTCCAGTCCAGGTTTTCCCCTCTTCCACTGCTTTTGTGAAACCAATCAAGCAAATCGAGTGTAAAGTGAAGAACTAAAGCAGTGCTTGGGCCACAGACAGGTAGAAACTTCACTGGCCTATGGATCTGATCCCAGTGCTCACTGCAGAAGTGCCTGTGAGCCGGGCTTTTACCCAAGCACTTTGCTGCATCCTAGTGTTTGGATCACTGCTAATACCTTCCACTGGTAGTTGTCCATATCAAAAAAAAAAAAAAAAAAAAAAAAAAAAAAAAA
>NW_020955627.1:522875-557852 GCF_003031625.1 Empidonax traillii | reverse complement strand
ATGACCTTTCAGATCCACCGATTTCTCCAATGTGAACACAATAGTGTCAGCTCCACGATTCACCTTAGTGTTGGTCAGGGGCTGTCTGCTGGACCATCTGGGATTATGTTACAGGAAGTGAAGTGCAAAAACTGAAAAAAATTACTTGATGCTTAAAGCTGTTGAGCAACAAAAATTAGTGTTTTCTTGAAAATGAGATTTTTATGTTATTCTCAGGTATATTTTAATTTTCATGTTTCATGCCCTTATGCAAAATTATTGCATGACATGGAGGCCTATTGATTTTTTTTTCACTGGGACTGTTTACCACTGACGGTGTTTATGCAAGAATTGTTCCTCATTTTTAGGTGTTTTCAGCATGTTTGCTACCAAAGTTACACATACCCTTCTTTCACAACTTTTCAAGCAAAGAGATATTGGAAACAAACTCAACAAAAGGAAGAACAGTGCTTTGAAAATAGAAGACTATGCATAAGCAGGTTATTTTTAGAAAACAGAAGAACTATGGCTTCTGAAGAAAATACAAAACAATAAATATTTATACAAAAGTGCATGAGCTCAAGAAATTATTATAAGACAATATAAGCAAGACACATTCTTTGATCACAGCTGTAATGTTTATTTTTCACTGCCAAACAACATGTGACACTTGCTTTTGATTGCATGTGCTGTTGGTATTATGCTTAATGTAAATTACATGGAATGCTTTGCGGGCTCAGAAAGAGACCAAAGAGGCCATACGGATTTTTTTTGATATTAAAAGCAAAGATATGAGCCCATGCCTGCAGTGACTAGAGGGAGCCTGCTATGTGCTACATTAGCAGATTGAATTGCAGGATCATCACCTTTGTAAGAAACCTGAAATACTAAACTCTGGGTTGGCTTTGAGGGCAAGAATTGACAAATGCAAAGCATGCATCGATGACAAGAAGAACCTCTTCCTAGCCTAAAGAATTCTGTACAGTGTTCTCTTAAACTGTGCTGAATTTGCTTTAAAAATAGTAATAAATCTTATTGCTTAGGTCGAATGTTACATCTGTTGTGCATTTATCTGGGAGAAATAATATTTCTTTAAAAAATGTAACATGCCACCTACCAAGGAGCCAAATGTCCTTTTATAGCCTCCCTTCATACAGCCATAAAACCTATTTGCAAGAAGTCCTCAGAATTAATTTTAAACAAATGTGTGTGTTACGCAGAGTTTAATGTGTGCCTTTGTGTAGCAGTGTTTTTGTTAATCTCTGACTCGTGAAGGCAACTGTTCATGTACACGCACTGCCTGTGAAAGAACATGGCTGATGTTTGATGCAGAACACCCAAATACAATTCTCAAAATACCAAACCAGTGAAGATAGTCATCTTGCAGTCCTGAGAGGGAGGGATTGCTCCAGAGTTTGGGCCAGTCTTCTGCACGTGGAGTGTTGCATGACAACCTGGTCCGGGAAGAGCACAGTGACTACCCCTTAGTCACTCGGGCCACTAACTCACAGACACCAATGTGGTGGACGGTAAATGGCGTTTATTAGTTCGTAACATAACCTTTTATAGTGCTTGATTGTATCGTCATTTCCGTCTGCTTACGTTGTATCTAAGCTACTGTTGGCTGTCAGGCACCGGAGGGGGGGTGGGGGTGGTCCCTTTCTTTCCGTACATCCTGAAAATCTTCCGGTCGCCGAACCCTATCTACTCAAATTTCCCCCCTCTCCATGCCGTATAAAGCAGGCTGTAACATAAGAAGTGCAAAATACAGTTGTAGAGGTTATAGAGGTCAAAAGGTTTTAAGGCTCAACGAGTGGCTGAAAAAGGAAGCGTAGAGAGGTAGAGAGATGTGTTTTAACACTGAGGTATAGAAGTGTGAGCTAGTGCAAACTACGTGGAACTACATTGAATTAAGGCACTATTTACAGCATTTACCGCTGTCTGATCAGCATGATGTTGATTGTTTTCAGACGGTTCTCGACAAACAACATGAGCTTGTTAAGAATGCAGGGCCCGAAAATTAGTGTTAAGAGGAGTATTGCTATTGGACTGATAAGAGAGGGCAGTAAGGTGGTGAGCCATGGTGCCTGATCGAATAGTGACGTGAACCAGTTCTGCAATTCCCTGTCTCTTTTTTGATTTTCTAATCTTTCTCGGAGCTTGGCCATGGTGTCTTTCACTAACCCTGTGTGGTCTGCGAAAACGCAGCACTCCTCTTTAAGAGCAGCACATAGCTCGCCTGCTTTTAAGAACAGAATGTCTAGTCCTCTCCAATTTTGCAGAACCACCTCGGACAATGACTTAAGTGCTTGATGCTGTCTGGCCTTCGTCTGCACCGAGCCTGCAGGGTTGGACGGAGTGTTGGTCGGTGTGTCGTCTTCCTCTGGCATCGTGCTGTACGAGTTACGCGGGCATCTGATGACCCAATCCTGCAAGTAAAGGCTCGCAGTTTTCATTAGTTTTATTCTGCAAGTCTGGTTTAATAGATTTAAGTGGGCACCATTTAACCTCACCCTCTTTCTTAACTGCAGCGTACCCTCGCCCTGCAAGGACTATTTTCCATTCCCGTTCCCAAGCTCCCAGTTCGTTTCTGATTATGACTGGTGGGCGTTCTTCTAATGCACGAGTGGCCCAGTGCTTTTGGACTGGACTGTTTACTTCTTCCCCTCTGAGAAACTGATTCAGTGCCAGCAGAGCGCTTGTCAACAACCATGCCTGATCTTTTGAGGGAATAGCACTGGTAAAGCCTTCCGCCTTTGCCAACACTTCTATTTTGGATTTTAAGGTTTGATTTGCTTGCTCAACTATGGCTTGTCCTGTGCTATTATACGGAATGCCATGTGTCAGTGTAATGCCCCATTTATGTGCAAATGTCTGAACTGATTTGGAAGTGAAGTTTGGACCATTGTCCGTTTTGATCTGATTGGGAACCCCGAGCCATGCCATTGCTGTTAGCCAATGCCGAATGGTTGCCTTGGAATCTGTTTTGGCATGTTGGGTGGCCACGATTAACTCCGCTGTACGTATCTACGGTCACTGCCAGCCAAGGTTGGGGCTTTAAGAGCTGGCAGAGTGTAAAATCTGATTGCCATATTTCAGAGGCTTTAAGACCCCTAGGATTTACTCCGCTGGACCAAAGTGTGTTTTTTGACAATGGGGACATGTGGCTACGATATGTTTTGCGTCTGCATATGTGATTTTGCACTCTTTAACTAGTGCTTTAGCTCCAATATGGAGAGACTCATGTAACTGACGAGCGTCTCTCAGCGTCCACAATCCTTTTGCAGCTGCGTCCGCTTTATGATTACCGATCTGAAAGAAACCTTTGATTGGGTCGTGACTGTTGACATGAACGACCGATATGGTGCCTTTTCGGGAAGCAAGGGCTTCTTCCAGCATCAGAACTGCTCTAGATGTTGGCACACTGGGCTGTGACATGGCTAGGCAGAGCTTGGTGACAAACATCGAATCAGTCACTATATTGAGGTGCTCTGTTAAAAACAACCTGCAAGCTAGCACAACAGCCGTTACTTCTAGCTGCTGGACCGAGAGTGTATTATCGGTCGCTTTCACACAATGCCACTCATTTTCTGACTGCCACACCGCTGTGGCAGTGGAGGTCACAGAGGATGCATCTGTAAAAACTGTTGGTCCCGGTCGGGGCTGGTCCATAACCTTCTGTGGAAGGTCGATGTTGACAGTGGCTAACAATTGGGTCCAGGGAGGTTTGGTGGCATACTGGATCTCTCTGTTGAACCCAGCTAAGGCTATGGCCAGGTGTTCTGACAGAGCTATTGACTGTGTTGGAAACTGTTTACGAAGGGGCAAATATATTTTAGCGGGTTCAGTACCTAAATGCTTCAGTGCAAGTTTTCTGCCTTTCATAATGAGATTACTGATACACTCGGTTCCTGGGGAAAATGCACGTGATAACTTTCCCAGGACTACCCACAACACTGGCTGTGCTTTTTCTGGTGACCCTTGGGCGAGTGCTCCTACCCCCCCTTCTGTTGTAAAGGGCACATACAGGTTGAGTGGCACGTCTGGATCCCACCTTGCTAGCGTGCCCGTGGATACCTGCTGCTCGATAAAATTAAGGGAATCTGTTGCCTTGGCTGTTAATTCTTTCTGTTCCCAGGGATGTTTCCCTTTTAACAGATCGTATAAGGGAGTCATGATTTCGGGAGGAATTAGGATGATATTACGGAGCCACTGCAAAGATCCTACCAACTGCTGTGCGTCATGGAGAGTCCTAATGTCCCTGCGAATTTTTATTTGGGGAGGAGTTATGTAGGAATCTGTGATTTCTACTCCCAGGAAGGTTATACAAGACCCTTTTTTTATTTTTGAATTTGCAATTTCAAATCCGTTCGCTTTCAGGGTGTCTGAGATTGTTAAGATCAACCGGTCTACCCGATCTCCGGAGGGTGCAGCTATCAAGATATCATCCATGTACTGAATGATAGTTGTGGCCGGATTGCTATGCTGAATTGGTGCCAAAGCCTGATCGATTACGATCTGACAGATAGTGGGTGAATTGAGCATTCCCTGGGGTAGCACTTTCCACTGGAAGCATAAATTGGGCCGCTGATTATTTGGGAACACCAGCGAAAAGGCAAATTTTTCTTTGTCTGTTTCATGCAATGGTATAGAAAAGAAGCAGTCCTTGATGTCGAGGGTAGCACAAGGCTGTCCCTTGGGTATCATGGAACTCATAGGTAACAGTGTCTGGACCGCGCCCATTGGCTGAATTTTTTTATTTACCTCACACAGGTCGTGAAGGAGACGAAATCCTTCACCTGACCGCTTAGGTATCACAAAGATTGGAGTGTTCCATGGGCTAGTAGAGGGCTCTATATGATCTCGTTGCAACTCACGGTCAACTAATTTTAAGAGGGCATCCATTCGAGGCTTAGATAGGGGTCACTGCTCAACCCATACTGGGTCGGTTGACTTCCACATTAGCTTAATAGGAAGAAACGGGTGTACAGCAGAGGCCCTTAGGGTAAATTTGTCACTCTGGCATTTAGAAGAGCTAAGGCATCTCTTCCCAGTAAAGCTGGGACGTCGAATAGGATATAGGGAGTAAGGGCAATAATTTTTTCGGGACCCTCCTTGGTGTGAAGTACAATTGTTATCAGATGGGCACTTTTTTGGGCTCGAGTTGTTCCTCCGACTCCGCCTACTGTGGGAGCATTTTCTAATTCCCAATGCAAGGGCCAATATGCTTTAGGTATGACAGTGACGTCCGCACCTGTATCAATCAAGAAGGGGACTTTGATGGTGGTATCATCTGCAATGCCATAGAGGGAACAGGTTCCCCACACCACGGGTGGGCAGTCACATGTTACTGCCAAGGCCACACTGGGGCCTCTGCTCTTGGGGGCAAGTTCTGTGGGTTTTGGGACCTGGATGGGTTTAGCTGTGCTACTGGGTGAGCCATAGGGGCTGCCGCCTCCTGGGAAAGTGTCAGACCCAGAGGCGTTCCATGCCTTGTAGCTACATTCATAGGTGGCCGCCCCATGTTCCAAGTGGGAGGAGGCTGGGTGCGGCCAAGGCAGTCGGAGTGTCCCCTCCCCTTCGCGTTTCCCTGATTTTTAGATCTACAATCCTTAGCAAAGTGTCCTTTTTTCCCACATGCAAAACATGGTCCTCTAGGCCGATTTTGAAAAGAGGGGTTTATTATTGCCGGACTTCCCATTCCCAGCTGCGGGCAATTTACTGCCACGTGGCCTGGCTGGCCGCATTTAAAACACACCATTACATTAGCTATTGCTGTGTGAACAGCCACTTGAATTGGGGCCAAATGCTTTTCTTTTGTGACATGCTTAATCGTGTCTGCAATACTAGCTGCTGCTGGTAACGATCGTAAAATGTCCTTGGTTGTTGAGTTACATTGCTGGTATAAACAATCTGCAACAACGGGGCCCTTTGCTTCTAGGGGAAGGGAGGAGTAGTCAACTGCTGCCTGAAGACGATCTACAAACTGTGTAAAAGTTTCACTTTCAGCCTGTTTGATAGTAGACCACGGGGATGGCTTAGCAATAACTGCTGAAGCAGTGCAAATGGCCTCTCTAGCAGCACGAGTAGTCAGTCTAACTTCATGGGGTCGCATACCTTCTGCTTGAGCTCGTGGAGTGATCATAGTGGGGTCAGTACCCAGCAATCGCTGTAAGCTAGAGCCATGCAGGGGGTGTTCCGCCCCGCCTACTAATGCTAGTTGTTTTGCACAATTATCCTCCCATTCCTGTTTGAAAACAATCATGCCTGCCCCATCAAAAATCATTCTACAGGTTTGCTTAATGTCAAATGGAAGCAGATTGTCTCCTCCAAAAAGACCGTCTATAAGAGTGGAAACCATGGCAGAATTAAGCCCCTTATCTGTGATAGCTTTAGTAATCGCTTGTATGTCTTTCGGATTTATCGGAGAATAAACCCTCCTGTCTCCTTCCATAACTTGAACTGGGAATGCTAGTGAAGCCGACCGAGCCCACTCTGCACAAGTAGCTCTAATTTCCTTCCAGTCCGTGAGAGGGGTTAGTTCTTTCTGTGGCTTAGGTTTATTTTTATTTTCATTTACAATTACATCTGCATCCTTTTTCTCTTTCTCTGTACTCAAATCGGTCGCATCCCGCTCCCCCCTCTCTCGCCGCTCGCTTTGTGACCTCCCCCGGTTAGTGTCTGACTCAGTGTCCGAACTCGAATGACTGATTACTTCCGGTTTGCCTTGCCTCTTGCCCGGGCTGCGGCCCCGCCCCACTCCCCTTTGGACACACGACTGCCCGCTCCGCCTCTCTCTCGTGCAGACAGACCGTTCCCTCCCCCTTCGCTCACCCCGCCCCCTGCTTGGGGCATTACACTTACACAAACCTTTTTTCAAACGACTAATATGACCGACACTCCCCCTCCGACTCGCACCCCCCTCTCCTTCACTCGAGCTTTCTGTTTCACTCCACTCGTGCCTTCATTATCACTTGCACAGCCTTCAATGCACATACTTTTGCTTTCATCCTGCCGGCGTCCACCACTCCTCCCCCCTCCTTTGGTCTCCCCCCTCCCAGCATCGTCCTTGTTCACAAGCCTCCCCACTGTTCTCCTACTCCGACCATCGTTATCTAAAATCCGCCCTTCTCTTTGCCCTCGGGGGCCATTTTGGGACCCATAGGGCGGTGACTCGTCCCTAATCCCTTCAGACTCCGCGTTTTTCATAACTTTTCTAGCTTCCTCAGCCAATTCCCCCCACACAGTTTTAGTCCACTCTTTTTCCCCCACAGACGAATCAGAGTTAGAAAGTTGAGGAGGATCGTTCCCCTCTTGTGTGTGCTGCAGCACGGCAGCATCATGGCAGCATCATTAGAACCTGGGAGGGGCGGGGTTTGTGTAGCCGCACCAATTCCCAGTTTAGGAACATCTCATAAGCAACTTTCAGCTGCTTTCCAAGTTTCTTGCTCCGACCTTGCTTTTCGCAAGGCTTGAACTACTTTTCCCCACACCTTGAGGTGGGAACCGTGGCCTGAAGACATCGTTTCCTCAGTCAAGGCTTTAGTACACTTATCCCACACATCAGGGTGGAGAATATCCACTGCTTGTTCAATAACCTCGATTTGCAAGAGTCTTGCTACAGCAAGAGTAAAATCTTTGGCCTTGCAATCGATACCCCACTGATTATAAACCTCTGATACAACCTTCATGAGGGATTCCATCTTCCTTGTTGGTCTGGGAGCATCCTCCCCGCCAGACTGGTCCCACCATCTGGCCCCTCTTTACCCGAGCTCAGGCGAAATCCCGTCCTGGAGTCTGGCAAGTATTCCGGGCTACACGGAGACCTTGAACATGTCCAGGTTTCAGCACCACTTGTTGCGTGACGGCCTGGTCCGGGAAGAGCACAGTGACTACCCCTTAGTCACTCGGGCCACTAACTCACAGACACCAATGTGGTGGATGGTAAATGGCGTTTGTTAGTTTGTAACATAACCTTTTATAGTGCTTGATTGTATCGTCATTTCCATCTGCTTACGTTGTATCTAAGCTACTGTTGGCTGTCAGGCACCGGAGGGGGGGTGGGGGTGGTCCCTTTCTTTCCGTACATCCTGAAAATCTTCCGGTCGCCAAACCCTATCTACTCACAGTGGAGTTCATAAAGAAGATACTTTTACCAAGCCTGCACAGGACAAGAGGGGAATCCGGCTGGAACTGCAAGCCTGGTGTCCATATCAGTGGAGTGTTTCCCTGATGGTGAGTTGCTGAAGTGGCCTGTTTGCTAAATAGCACTGACTGATGATACTTGCCCTTTTCTGCATGGGTCACTTCTGTGGATGCTCCACAGTCTCTCCAAAAGCAGTGGTTAGCTGTCCATGGTTTTTAACTCAAGAGGCTGAATCAGTGTGGTTTGCCCAAAGCTGTAGCTTTGTGTTGCAACTGGCATGAGAAAATAAAATTTTGGCTCTGTATAAGTGCCTGGGACTTTTGCTGTTGGCTGTAATGGAGCTAAGATTTTACCCAAACAATTTGCTGGGTCCTAGTGTGGATCATTGCTAATACCCTCCAGAGAAGCTCTGCCAGAACATACTTAATTTATGAAATTGCTTAGTAACAGTGAGTTCCTCTATTGAGCTGCAGTTTCAATCTGCCTAGCAGTGACATGGTTTAATTGTATATTGTGTGGGTTGCTTGGTGTGACGAGCTCTCCTGTAGGAAAAAAGTGCTTCTCAGCTGGGTGATGAATGACATCCCATTTGCTAATTCCTCTTGAGGCTTTGAAGTGAACCTGCTGACTTGGAAGCAGAACTCCAGGTGACCCAGAGTATCATCTGTACCACGTATCAGGGTGTTGGGAAACCCCTCTGCAGGTATTAACAAACATGCTGGTCTGGTTCTGAAGTTGTGGTTGCCACTTTTAACAGGCTCCAAAGAGTGTATTTTTTACCCAAGTAAATGGGTAAAAAATGATGACTCCTATGCCACCTCCTGCCCTCTGACAGTGTTCATCTTTTAGCTAGAATCATATCCTTAACCTGAATTCTAACTCCTGATCTCTTAAAATGGGAGTTTGTTCCTTTTAGTCCCCAGCAAGGGTAAAATATGATCAGTGTTTGCTTCCTCTTGTTAACAGGTATGGTAAATGAATAATTCAAATAATTTAATTACCTGTGTGATTAAATTACTGGGATTTTAACCAGTCCCATGCAGTTTCCTGCTGAATTTATGTTTTTTTTTCTAGCAGAGCTCAAGTTACATGGTACTGTGTTGCATATGAGGAAAACTATGCATAGTCATATAAATGAGATTCAGAGTGAACTAGAGAGTACAGAAATGTCGTATCAGTATATGAATAATAGATGGTTTCATTTTTTATTAAATATATTGGCCACCTATCTCTCAGCACCCTGGAGGGCAGAATGTGCAGCTGCAACATATAAGGATGCCTTAAGCAGTTTCTATTAAATACAAATAATCCACACTGTCCTTCTTTTTACACAACACACCTCGCCTCGTACCTGACTGCCGTGACAGGTTGTTGTGCAGAGTGTGGTAATGGAGCCCAACAGCTTTGTGTGGGGATTTGACCACAGCCATGGGGCTGACACGACCCTCAGCAGCAGTTGTGGCTGTTCTCTGCAAGAGCTGCTTATCCATGGAGAAGGCAAACCCTGGGTCATGCCTCCCTCCTGCCTAAAGTGTCTTCCTGGAGGACACAGGGGCTTAAACAAGACCCCAGCAAGAGTAATCACAGAGCACTGCAGTACATCTGAGTGTGCACTGAACTGAGTGGGTTCTCACCATCCATTTCTATGTATAGACCCCTCAGAAATGTGTCGGCATGAGGCGAGATTAAACACAGACACGGAGTCTGGTTCCTCAGTGTAACAAGGATCATAGCTGTTGAGTTCTGCCAAGCAACAATCAACTTAGTGAGGGTGAACAGCATGATTAGCTCTATTTATATTATTGTTTTGAAGAAAAGCTGACAGGCTGTCTGCACTGTTGTGATGGAATGAAAAAAAAAGCCAGCCTGGCCAAGAGAGAGTCCATGCATGAGAAGTACCTCAAGCACCGATTTCACTGGTAGAGCAAGCATAGAAATTGCTCCAAGGAAGTTACTACTCCTCGTTTTAATTTTCAGAGTATTCATCCCATTGCATTCTGATCCCATGAAGATAGGACTAAGGTAAAGAGACTGCAAATACTCTCCCACTGGGCTCCTCTGATAGGTAAGTATGGCTGATTTTGGAACTCAGTGCTGTCTGAGGCACCAGGCTGGAGACTCCAAAGGATTTTCGTGGCTGCCAAAGGTGGTTCTGTCAAGAAAAGAGAATTCTGCACAGTTCTGTGGTTCTGCCTCAGTTCTTGTGGTTGCTTCTTCCTGAGTGTTGTGAGGACACATTTGATTGTTTCATGGGTTTTCTATTACTGGGAGATGGATATTCTTCTAATAAAATACATGTACTGAAAAACCACTGCCACTGTATGGCTGAAGTAGCAGCTGTTTGTGGTTGCAAATCATGCCTGTCACAGAAGGAGTGCTTATGCTCATCTCTGCACTGATTAGGCTGTGTTACCCTCTCACTTGGCTGTCTGTTCTGTAGCTTCAGGATGCAGCGGTTTTTCAGAGCTTCAGGATCTTGCCTTATATCTTCAGCTTCTGCTTTTGGTAAACAGAAATCTCACTTAATGGTGATTCTGGATTCCTCTTCTTCCTCTCACGTGCCCCTCTTGGGGAGTTGTGGGTGTGATCTGCTGAATTAGGAAGTGTGGATACCAGACTCCTCTGTTGATAGATATTCCCACAAAGCATGGATCATGAGATTCCCTTACTGTTATTTTTCTTTCTTTAGATACAGTTTTGTGTAAAATGTTTTCAAACAGATTTTGAGCAAATTTTTCAGCCATTCAGGGTCAAATTACTGAATCAAGGCCCAAATCCTGATAGAAAATTCTGTAACTGTGCTGCAGGTTGGGGAAGACACAGAAAATGTGTGGCGAACACATCCGAGATATGGTAAGAAAAAGAGAGTATTGCTTTGTTTGTAAACTAAATACTCAGTTTATAGCTTCATGGTCTTGCTCTGTTTCTAATTTTAGGAGAGGGGGAAAGATTTAATTTGCCTTTACTTTTTATTTGGCTATGGAGCTGTAGTTGACTTTTAACTCTGCATTTTACTTCTTGACATTATTGCTGCAGGTAAGTATAGCACTGGCTACATGTCAAGGGATATGTGCTAGTTTATTTTGTTTACCATCTTTGTGGCTTTCATCCAAGGTCACTTGTGTCATGGGACACCTGTGTCCAAGATGTATTCTGCTGGAGGAGATTGCCTAACAGGACATCAGTAGTTCAAAACTTAAAGAATTTCCAAAGCCATATTAGAGCACTGGGAAGCATTTAATCCTTTCCTGAATGGTTTCCATTTCACAACATAGCCTTGTGCAATAGCATTTTCTTACTGTTTTTTATAATATCCCCCTCTTGGTTGAAGAAAAATTGGGGGGAAAATTATCCGCTGTGGATATGACCTTTAAAGATACACAGGTGAGCACTAGGATGTGGAGTGCTAATGGGGAGATAAGGAAAAAAATACCTGATTTTAAGCACCTAATTTAGATTAGGAGGCTTATCTTAGGTTATTGTAGGAAAGTGGGGGATAGCCAGAGTTATGTTCCTAAGTCATCAGATGCTCTAAATCACCGTCTGGCAAAACCTGCTTCCTTCTCACCTTAAAAAGCAAGCCCGGGGAAATGAACCATCCGGATTGGGTGGGGAATTCTGCTAATGTGAGTGCAGCATCAGTGGTTTATTTGGAGAGGAAAAAGAAACACTCAGAAGGATTATAACCTACAGTAATTAGAGAAGAAAAATCTCCCCTTCTAGTTTGCTGATTGTGTGCAAGTGTATAGTTACTTCTGCTGATGCTTGTGCATAAGAGAGATTCTGAAACATGAGTAATTTGATGTGTATTCTTTGTCTTGCTATGGTAAATTATAACCTTTCCTTGCCCAGGAGCTGAGCTGTAGCTCTTCTTCTGATTTAAAGTTTGTTATGTTGCCTTAATTTCACCATTTATTGTGACTTTTTGGTGCTTTTTATTTTTGCTTTTTACTATGGATGCTCTAACACATGAACTGATAGTACAGCATTCAGGAAACTTGTCAGGGGGCATTCGAGTCAGCACTTCATCAGTGAGTGCTATGACAGATAATCTATGAATGTCAAAGTTGTAAGACCTCGAAAAAAGGCCTTTGGCAGGAAGAATTTGGAAATCCTCTGAACAGAAGCACCTAAAGGTGTGCAAGATTATGAGTGTTGAGTGAATGTGTTGAGCCCCTGGGCATGTGGGGGGTGTCCAGATCCTGGGCTTTGTGGTGGCCATTAGCCTATCCTTTAGATTTAGGGGAAAATCCTAAAGAAAGGAAACATATGCCCCTTGGAGGATTACGTTACAGAGCTGAATGTTCTAACAATTTCTGTTACTATCCATGCTTGAAAACTTAGAACCACCAAACAGTTTGCTTTAGAAGGGAGCTTAGGAGGTTCCTTGTCAACCTGCTGCCCAAAGTGTGGTCAGCTCGGAGATCAGAGAAGGTGGCTCAGGATTTTATCGTGTCAGTCTTGCAGCTCTTTCTGTAGGATGGGCAGGGGGAACTTGCAGAATAGCTTGGCTGGCCTATGTGGGCAGACATGATTAGGAGGGCAGGTGTTTGACTTGTTCAAAATGTGATAATGGCAGTAATCTTGAATGAAGTGGCTCTGCTTCAAACAGAGGATAATTAGAGTTTGCATTTGAAAGGAAATGAACAGGAAAAGCAATAAGCATTAGGCATGAGTCCCACTACCCGTGCAGTTTTTAACTCTGGAAACTTGCTTCAAGTAGCATTGGCTTCAATTGCAAGGGTATGTCACTTCCTCAGAGCAGTCCAAAAGCTGAAGCATGAACTATAGAGTTCTGTGGTATCTGGGGGAGGGGAAGGTGCAAAAGAAGAACCTAAGTGAGAAACCAGTCACTGTTCAGATTGCAGAGTGTCAGCAGGTGTCTGGTAGGTTCTGCTTGCTGAGGGAAGCAGGTGGCTTATTATTCACAGGAGAAAAGAAGCATCTCACTGGCAAAAGATCTAAGCATAGGAGAAACAGATGAGTGGAGGGGTCTCTGGAGGTTTTGAGGAGATGGGCTATGACCTCCATGTTCTTGAACTTTTCCAAGATGACAGGACATACTGGTGAAGGAGAAAAGACTAGACAGGGAAATACCGGGTTTTGAGGGTTGTGAAATGCACCTGCAGTCATTTACTTTGTGTAAATTTTTTATTGCTGGGGAAAGTATAAGCACATTCCTGACCCTGGAACTTTGCTTCAACATAGTATGGAGCTGCACAACCAGCACAACTGTGCCTTCCAGACTCCAGCTTTGCTGTCAAACTTCAGCTTCTTTGCAGTGATCCATCCATGAGAGGTGCAGATATATACTGAATATATTTGTGTAATGTATAGTTTGTATAATGTATTGTCTCTTTATGGATGTACTGCAGAGGCAGAAAGGAGAGGCCAGGCTGTGGGAAGGTCTAGATCGCAATGTGGCACTGAGGAAAAGGGGACATGCAGGTATATGCAAGCTTAGGGAGAAGTTAGAAAGCTATTAATGCAGCTGCAGAGCCCATGTTTTCTCCAGTTTAGAACATATTTGTAACTCTCTCCTAGATCCTTACTGTCGCTTGTGGGGGAAATACCTTCCCGATGATACCAAAGCTAGGTCACCACCACAGGGGCCAAAGCCTGCCGTGTTCAGGTCCAGCTCTGCCCGTAGACCCCCGAGCTCAGCAGTTCCTCCAGCGGCTCCTCTTCGTGCGGGGTCTTTGCCTGCAGTTCTTCTCCGAGGGACACACCCAGGGGACGCTGCTTGGAGATGCCTGGCCTGGGCGCTGTGGCGGTGTGTAAGCCATCCTGCCAGCTGTGTGGCAGGGAGGGAGGGAGGCAGGGATGGATGGAGGCGGCTGCCCTCGGAGCTGGGACACGCGTGGGCAGGGCGGGCTCGGCCGCGCCGCTGTCCGCGGTGCTGACCAGGGAGCTGCTCCTGGCACGACTGGCGGGGTTTCTGCTTGGTCTTACAAAGATTGGCTGCTTTATAATCTCTCTGTCTGTAATATCCCTGTGTCATTTCTCAAGCGGCGTGGGCTGCTGGGACCCAGAGATTCTCACCATGGCAAGTAACTGAATATCTCCGGCTAGAGCCACGCTTCCTATTTCCTTGCAGAAAGGTACTGTTACTGAAATAACTGTCTGCTAAACTGAGCACAGTGGGGAGTCCTCAGGAAGATGATTCTTCTGAGAATGGCTGTGAAATTCTACTGGAAATGGCTACACCAAAGCAAGGAGCAACTCTGCTTCTGCCATCCCAGCACGTTAATTAACAGAGCTGCAAAACCTGAATCCTTAAAAGCCTGACTGGGCTGATATAGCTGAGCTTCTGTATGCTCTTGATTATGATACTTGATTGCCTAGAACTGCTTACAGTACCTAAAAATATCTGATATATTCAAACTATCAGTGACACATCCAGCACATAGGACTGGGTGCCACCCACTGGCTGAAAACATTTTTTTTCACCATTTGCCTGACTTGCTACAGGAGCCAGAAGGCAGGAGAGAGGCAGGGCTGTTGCTGAAAGAGTCTCCCTTCCTGCTTATCTAACATGTTGAATTAGTTTGTAGTTCAAAGTTTTGTATTCCTAGCAGCTCTTTGTGACATGTGATTATTTAAATTGGTGTAATCTCTCTGGTGGTGTTAAAGATCTGCCTTGAGTCTAGCAGTTCCTAGGAAAGCTGATAGCAAAAGGCATTTCTATAGGTTTCATTACATACTTCTGTCACTGTGGTTTGGTCTACAGCAACCTTTGGGTCCATGAGAAGATCATGTTGGGCTCAGCTGAACCATTCTATGGGTTACCAGCATTTAGAAATTTAACATTTTTAGAGTAAGATTTATTTTTTACTGTGCTGATGTGTTCTTGGATCCCTCTGACAGTGTGTATGGCAGGCTCACAGAAAAAACCTCAGCACCCACCATCACCTCGATTCCCTAGGCCAACTGAACATCCAAGGAAGGAGTATGTGAGAGGAGATCTCTCAATACATGATTTCTGATGCTGTAACTTCTATCAAGCATCCCCTTTGGCAGCTCTTTGAAAAGCCCTTGTTAGTAGACCAGGACACTTTTTCCTCCTGCTCCTACCTTTATCTTGTGTTGGGACAGGTTTCTATTTAATTCAGGGAATGACAGAATGCCTTTATTCAGAGTGGCAAAACCTTGGTTGTAAGGGTCACAAGGTTTGAGATATCAAAGCCTTTCATATATAAGAGCTTTTTTTTCTCTGTGTATTGTTCCTTTCACTCACAGGAAGGAGATGAAGTTTCATCTACAACAATCTTACTTTCAACATAAGGGTTTGTCCTCAGGATTATTGTTAGCATGGGGCATTTTTGTGTTACATATTAGAATTCATGTGATTCTAAAAACCTCTGCTTCATTCTTCCTACATATTCAAATAATGGCTGTACAAAGAAGGCTACTCCTCTTGCCTGTGCCAAGCAAGAACTCATTTCTGCAGCTGATGTACCACCCAATCTTTGCTTGCGGGACTATATTCTACATAGGGAGAATCAACTGTAGAGGAAATGCTCCAAGAGTCGAGTACAACCATCTATAAACCTGCAACAAAGTGCAGAAAGTGTTACTCATTAGAAGTCGTGCCTGGGGATGTGTGACATGTATAATTTTTCAAGAATGAAGTACCCATGATTTTTTTTTTTTTTAAATATTTATCACCTTAAGAAGATCAGGTCAGTCAGATCTTAGCTAGCCATTAAGATGATTTTTATTCTGTATGTCATCAATTTCTCAAATGGTTGTTCCCAGAAGGCTAAATTTTTTTGTTAGGTTTGATTGCATGAAGTGACAGGCACAGGTTCAGTTTCTCTCTTCTTTGCAGTATTCAAAACTTAATTGATGGTGGTTGCAGGAAGATGCCCAATACCTTTAAATACCAGAATATTTACATTAAGTCAAATATGATTGTCAGGCCAGCATATTCTGTCAAGTGGAAGAGAGCTCCATTAAAACAGAGCAATGTTTGTTATGTCCCTATTATGAAATACTAGTTTTCTGACCTGATTATTCATATGGAGATTTTAGAGAGAGACATATCTTTTCCAAAGATATTCATTGCCTAATTTTACTGGTCTCTGGTACAACTAGACCCTGAGGAAACATCTTATATGGTTTTTCTTCCCTGTAAAGCAGGAAATTGCCAATTTTGCATTAGCAAAGGAGGGAGAGTTTGATGGAGCTCTCTCTATGCTCCACTGGGATTTTTAGTTATGTTGTAAATTTGCCAGTGGCTTCTGCTGCCCAACAGAATCCCCACCCTAAGACTGTGTGGCAAATGTCACGATTTTGGAGAATGCATGTAGGTAATGTCTCTGTTGTTAAAGAGGCAATGGATTAGCTGTGGCAGTTTATTTCATCCTAATGAACAAGGGCAAGACCCTGACCTACCTAATCTAGTTGGTCCTGCTTGGAGCAGGACATTGGATTAGATCACCTGCAGAGTTCTCTTTCAGTCTAAATTATTCCCAGGTTCCAATGAAGCTGCCTGAGCATACAGCCAGAAACAAAGGTGCTTTGTACAACCAGTGCTGCTGCAGCTGCTCTTGGGCAGAAGTTTGCCTCTAAGTGCTTCCTTCATTTCTTCTGGGAAGTTTGGAGGCATTCAAGAGATACAGTTTTTGGGACTGTGCTGTGGGGGGCAGTCCTGCATCTTTATTGGGATGCAGAGTTCACATGCTCCTTTCCACTGCTTCCAGACCAGATAAATCATGCAAGACTTTAACCTTTATTTTGTACAAATTGTCTTTTTCAGCGCTGTGTGTCGTGAAACATCCCTGTAAACAGGCAGGAACTGAAAGAACTGGAGTTCCTTTGAGTTATATGTAAACCAAGTTTGAGCACAAACAGTGACATTTATAGAGGCAAGTGGCTTGTTGAAGAGTATGCTCAACTGCAAGCCATGGTACTAAATGTCAGTCTGGAAATGCCATAAATCCCATCTAAAAAGTGCTCACGTTGTTTTATGTTTTAACATGTTAGCCCTAAACTCCTGACATGAGAAAAGAATAAACAGTGTGGGTGGCATAATTGTTAATTTTTTATATCCCAAACATATGCCTTTAGCAATCAGGACCTCATAAATTTTCCCTCGATGCTTGTCAGCGTTGCTTTGGTTTCCAGCTAGGGGCTTTGAACTCTGCTGGCCCTTCTCCAGAGCTGTCATCTTGCCTGCACTGATGTCTGCAGCTTTGGGGGTCTAGTGAAAATGCTCCTGTGAAAAAAGCACAGCTTCTATTGGAGAAAGACAGAACTTGACAGGTAGGAATGAGACTTGTTCCCATTTTAAATGGACCTTTTTTACTAAGAACCCTCTCCTTTGTACTCCCACCCCTGTCTCAAGCTGTGGTTGTCCTACAGTTTGGTTCTTTTGGGTTTAGCGGTTTGCAGCCTGTGCTGCTCCCATACTCATTTCTTCCACAAGTTTCCCACCTGATTGGGATTTGGAAATTCTGCTCATCCCCTCCAAAGGACTCTGTGTTCCCAGTGTCACCAGATTTCAAAGCTGTTTGCTTCAGAGGCCCATTCTGACCTGCAGAAAAGCCTCTGCAAAGCCTGCTGGAGATGGGCTGCTGCAGGCCTTGCAGCAGGCGGTTCTTCTTCTCAAGGAAGAGGGTTTAAATCTGTTTTGATTTCATACAACTTTGCTGTTTGTTTTGCCACATTTCTTTCTTCTTATTTATTTATTTATTTATTTTATATTTTTTTAAGCCTCACTGATATTGCCCAGTATTCAAAGCCTTTTGACTACTATTTCCTGCAGGCTGAGGTCTGATAAATCCTCAGCAGTGCCTCCACAAGTATCTCCTGCAGTGTGACTTTCGCCTTGCTCCATTCAGGCCCTCATGGCTGTTCTCACAACAGGATGAAGCTGCTCAGAACTCACCCAAGGAGCCAGAACAGCAACATCATCCCCCTTTCCCCCAGCATGAGCTGACTTAATGCTTCAGACTGGGATGTGAATGCCAGCATGAGAACATCTGCTGTCCAACTGGACTCTGCTGTGAGTAGCAGGTCTGGGCTGATGCTCTGGCAGTGCCTGGTGGGGATGGCGTGGCCGGTCAGCCTTCCCCAGCTCTTACAGGCCACAGGGTCACACCCTGCTGGCTCCTATCCCCCTAGCCAGATGAAACTTGGCCTGGGAAGGTTTCTGCTCACCTCACAGCAAGCACCTTTCCTTGGGGTTTTGGGAAATGGCTTTCCCTTACTGAAAGTTCACAAATGCAGCTCTTATTTGGGATGTTTCTGCGGGACGGAAGTGGGATATGGGGTTGTTTGCACAGCCCTAAACGCGCTCCCTCTGAAGTCTTTTTTCCTCCTTTTGCCTAAATCAGATTTCACCTTGATAAGTCTAACCCTGTAGCAGACCCACCACGGGGATGTATGTCATCTTTATGGAGAAAGAAAAATTGCAGGAAGAATGATGTAGTGCTGCAGCTTTTCAGTGTGGTAAATTTAAGGTACTCGATTTACACCATTATAACTCTTCAAAATGGTCTAAGAAAAACACCTCTGAAGCCCAAACTTTGCTTACTTCTCAAGTGCAAAGATTAACCTTTTGTGAAGTCTTCACATTAAACCTAGCTGCAATTTGGCAGGAGTTTAGGGAGGAGAGAAGGAAATGGTCTGGAAAGAGGATCATGATTTAAGAAGCTGTTCTTAAACAAAGTGGCCTCATGCTTTTATTTCTTTTTTATCCAAACCTGTCTTTCAGAGAGCATTTGTTGGCTATCAAAGCACATTTATTTAGACCTTTTTTTTATGTGACAAAGACCTTGTCAGCCAGTTCCTGGCTTTTAACTGCTTGATTCTGCAACCTTAATATTCTCTTAACATTGGTTTGTATACAATTTCCTACACTTAGTCTTAGGAGCAAATTGAAAAAAACCCAGCTTTCCCACCATATGGAACCATATGTACCCTCACAGGAGTCAGCAAAATGGCTGAGCTATTTAGGCTACGTAGCAGAGACCTCCACTTGAGTTAACAGTGTGCAGCCTGAAGAGGGAGCAGCGCTGAAGAGCTGTTTGCTCTGGCAGGGTGGTCTGCAGCCCACGACTGTCAGTGGCTGTGGCGAGCAGTCAGCAGCTTGCTCGTCTGCAAGAGTTGTGTTAAACATCAAATTAAAGGCAAGTTAAAGGTGGGACATCCTGTTTGAAAAACAGAGGGTGTGCTGTGGGTTTGCAATAAACCACTGGGCTACAGGGTTTGGGAATCCCTGGTCTGTGCAGCCAACCGCGAGAAGAAGGTGGGCCACCTTCTTTGCTAGGGAGCTCTTCAGAGGGCTGGGTCTTGTCACCAGGAGTGAGGTGCCCGAAGGAGAGGTGCCACCTGCACACACTGCTGGTTTGCCTTATGCCACAATGATCCCCAGCAGCAGAGAACCACAGAAAATCCTTGCTTGGTCCTTGGCTCTGCTTTAAATTGGTGGTGAGTTGTTGGACGTTTTAACTGCAGAGGCCTGATCCAGCCTAAAGGTTGCTGTTTCTTTGTTGTCTAAAGATTGCTCATGCACCAAGTACATAGTTCTGTAGTATTTTCTTAGATGTGAGCAGCTGAAATTAATGTAGCCCTACCTAAGCAAAGACAATAGTAGGGATTTTTTGGCAGTGCTAACCAGGGCATTGCCAGTCGCTGTTTATAAAAAAACCCACAAAAGCCAAATCCAAAAGCAAGACCAAAAAAACCCCCCAAACAAACAAAACTTATGGTAGCTTTCTCGTTCCCCTTTTCTGTCCCTCTCCAAAGTCTGCTGCTTGCCCATATTACCTGACTGCTGCTCTGTGGCGCTCTGAACTCAGCCAGCCTCTGTTGGCTGAAGCTTGCAGAGCAAACACAACGTGGTTGTGTCGCAGAACACTTGCAGCATTGATCAGCTCCTTGTAAATGGTGTTAAAAACACCCCCTGTGGGTTTGCTGCGTGCCTTGTGCGAGCACAGGCATCTCCCGTCACACCTCTGCAGGCACTCATGGGTAGCCAAGGGGCTGGTGCACAGTCAACAGCTGGGTGTGAACTGCTGGGTTTGGGCATGTCTCTCTTGGTCTGTGGACAGATCTCCAAGGCAGCAGCACATCCACTCCCGGGATACTGCTTCCTTTCAGTGTTTTGAAGCCTTGCTTCAAAGCTTCAGAACTTCTAAGCAGGCAGTTGGAGCCTTTCTTAGTATTATTGATACACTGTGGTTTTCCCTCAATTCATCCGCAAAATGGATGGACTAATTTTCCTGGAACTGTCTGAAAAATATTTAGCCTGAGGAAAGCATATTAGAGGGAAAATTTCTGCCTGAACACTGAATGTTTGACAGTTGCAAACAACTGAAATCGGGGTGTTGTAAAAGGGAGTATGAGGCATATTTAACTATGTCATCTGTGCCAGGTGTCTGCCTGTACTACTAACATTTCTGCTTGGATGCACAAGTAGTATGTGCAAGTCCATAATATATCCTTTCCCTTTAGGAACCAGCTTTATTCTGGTAAAACTCATTAAAGTCTATGGAATTACAAGATCATAAATCTAATATAACATAGGAAAATCAGACCCTGTGGATGTGCTCTGTGTGTGGTATCAATCTATTTGCAGTGTATATATAAATAAGATTTGTGGTGAAATGAGAAAAACAAGCTCCTTGTATATCATCTAGGAATGAGCTCTATGCTGTGCTTAATATTTTCCAGAGACAAATGTGGTGACAGACTTATCAGAAACGCTGGCTGAAAGGAAGCTGTTGGTCCAAACATCCTCATCATCCTTTATCCTAAAGCCAAAGCAAAAAAAAGACACGTCCCAGTGGGTGTGGGCCATGGTAACATTACGTATTATTATTATTATTATTATTATATTCAGATGTTGGTTGTGTTTACAAGTACAGTGCTGGCAGACAGGCTCTATTAGAACTGCCAAAGCTGATCATCTATCCCAAATCTGATCATATTACTGAGAACACAGTCTGGGATTTTACAGGGGCCAGCCAGAGACAAATTGACTCTTTCTTCCTCGCCAGCTCATCTTGCCGTATCTGTTTCAGACTGAGACACAACATCTATTTCATTGAGCCTCCACCACTTGTTTTGGATCTTTCTGGGTGGTTGTCAGGCAGAGACCAAGCAAAGTGAGTGGCTTTGTGCTAGGGAAGGGAACAACACGCAGGTATCCTTATGGAATTGACAGGTAAGTGAGTTTACTGCATGTGAAAGATGAACAAGGGCTTGCCCTCCCATTTTGGCCCTTTTTTTTTTTTTTTTGGTAACAAAAGGGGTTGGGGAGGAGGGGAAATTCCTGACAAGCTAGTGTATGTCGTTTCTCTGTGGTTAGACTGATTATTTTTCTGTCCCAAGGACAGTAAGCCAACAGCACTTTCATGGTATACTTTTCATGCAAAGAGTGAAGTGGGCCTAAACTGGGACAAAAGACATCCTTCAGGCAGACCTAGTTGTCAGCACAGCAGTGAGTTTCCCCTACACAGACTTTGTTTCCTGGATTTAATGGCTCACTGAGTGAAAATGAAGAAATGAGCAGGTCGGTTTGCCCTATGGAGAGAAGGAGAGATGCTCTTTGGAAAGCAAGGTAGATATTCTGATTATATACAAGCAGAGCCCAGGAAGAAGGAAATGGCCATGTGCTAGAGGATTATTCTGAGGGGAAACACTGTAGGGTAAGTAGTGGAGCAAAACTACTTGATTCTGACTCCAAAAGAAGGCCTGTTTTCTCCTCTAGGAATGATTCCTTACAAATGAATATCAAAGACTCTCAAAAGTCAGCAGAAACCTTCTAACTCCTGCTTATTAAATCTCTGGACAGGAGCTCTTGGGACTCTGTGACAGCAGCATTCTCCTGTCCCACAAAATAGGGAGATTTCAAAGCCTCCCCTTTTACCCAGCTGGGTAAGCAAGGACACTGGAGTTGGTTGGTCCAGCCCTAATTTAGGGAAGGGGATTTCCCATATCCCAGCTGACTGCCAAAAACTTGGTCATTGAAGCTGTCTGTGGCAGCATCTCTTTGTGCTGGCAAGAGCTGTTGCAAGTGGAGGTCTGATAAGAGAAAGAATTTGTTTTGATGAAGATGAAATTTATGTTCGTGTTTTTTTTTTCTTTGGTGTAAACTACTTGCAGACATCCTGGGGTTTCAAGGAAACTGAAATCGCTTTTTTATTGGCAAAATTATTCATTGCATCCTACCCTGCTTTGTACAGTGCTTCTGAAATAAAGAGCCTTGGAGAGGGGCTGTGGCTTCAGGCTCAGCAGGACAGAGTCTCAGGAGCAGGCAGCCAAAACCAGCTTCGTCTCACAGCAAAGAGATGCCATGGGAGATAAGAATCTGCTGAATCCTGACATTAGTGGGAGACAGATGTCAGGAATCTGTTTCTTGCAGAGATGAGATCTACCTTGGATGAGTGCAAAGGTCTTCTGACACACAGCTTTGCAGGGTGTCCCGGATTCCTGAGCACCACAGTTGGTTGTCCCTGACATTTGTGGAGGCAAGGCTACCCAGTGGAGCCAATGCAGGTTTTCTGCCAGTTCTTTCACAGCAGTAAGATTGTGGATCCAAAGTGCTTACTCTATTTTAAGCTCAGGAAAAACTGTGATCTTGCTTTGGAAGTGGTGGGATTTTCCCACCCTATTCAGCTTCACAGCCATGAGTGCGTGAAGGCCTGGGAAGAGGAAGAGAGGAGGATAATCCAGAGCTGCTGCCCCTCAAGATGATTTCTTGCTGCTCAGTCAAGTTGTCAACCTGCTCCTTTGGATGGGCAAGTCCTCACAGTTGCTCTTCCTGCCTTCCAGGTCTCAACGTTGGCAGCTGCCCCACATTTCCCTTCAAGCTGGTAAGTTTCCTCTAATTTTCTTTGGCTTTTGATAAGCATATGCTTGACTCTTTCTAATGGATTTAATAATTGATTTGTAATGATTTACTGCATGATATTTCAACACGATGTGATAGATAATCCAAAGGGGCTGAGTAAAAGCCACTGATGTGTGTGCAAGAAGAAGGTGTAGATAGTGCAGTCAGCACAGTTCATGGAGAGGAACCATTTTCTCCCTTGGTGTAAGCGATAGGTATTTAGGTTTTGCATGACTAAAAACTCAGCAGTACCTTCTCTCTAACTCTTGCCTAGCTGTTGTCTTTTTATTTGAATGAATAAGCAGTTCTGAAGAGTAAATATAGCTGTTAGATGTTTTCCTTTCTTTTTCTCCCATGGACAAATGCAGGGAAGCTCAGCTTGGATGTTATTTTTAGCAGCTCATCTTTGCTGCCTGACCTATGTGACTGAGTTAAGGTCACAGGAAAGTGCATCTTTTGATGCGCTTCATGCACATGCTAATAATTCTGATCTCTGGGACAGAAGGTAGAGATAAAAAGGCACCTTAATTCTACTAGTCCTTGCTAAAGCTTCTCAGAGGAATTCTATAAGCTTCCTCTGTAAACTGCATCATCCTTTGGTTTCATCTTCAAAAATAAGGGCATCAGCTACGCTGTGAAGGACAGCAGCACAGGCTGTTTTCCAGCAGAAGGATGAATACAGCATAGCTGTCAGTCCTGCTCCCTTCTGAGTTTATACACTACCATTAGGCTGACTATCATCTCTTTTCATGATGTTGCTTCCAGTTATTTTAATTATTGGGAGTAGCTAATATGCTGGAGGGTAAGGCTGCTGTCATTCAGGGGGACATGAACAAGCTGGAGAAACTGGATGACAGAAGCGTCATGAAATTCAAGAAGGCAAAAGCAAAGTCCTGCACCTGGGAAATAATAACTCCTTGCAACAGTAAGATCTGGGGACTGCCTGACTACCAATAAGCTTAAAGTAAAAGGACTTGATGGACATGAAGCTGAACATGAGTCAAAAACGTGCCATTTCAGCAACAAGAGCCAACACACCAGACATGATGAGCAGTAATGCCAGCACAGCTTGCAGGTCCATGGCAGAGATTGTTCTCCTCTGTTCAGCACTTGTGAGGCCACACCTGGAGTAATTCAGCTCCCAGAAAGTATGAAAAAGCATTGATAAACTGGAGCAATGTTAGTGAATGGTAACTCACATGGTCAGGGGGCAGGATTTCCAACACTCAAGGAAAGGCTGAGGGAATTGGGTTTGTTCTTGAGGGAAACTCAGGTGGAACTTTATTGTTGTCTTGAACTACCAAACGAGGGTTACAGAGACAACAGAGGTGCTGAGAGGTACCCAGGTAGAAATTACAAGAGGCACCAGGTATGATTTGTAACAGGGGAAATACCTACTATGTCTGAGGAAAAAGTTTTTCACCTAGAGAGAGTAGCAGAGCTGAAGAGGTGCCCAGAGAGGCTGGAGGCCCTGAACATCACCAAAACTTAACTGTGCAAGGCCCTGAGCAAGCTGAGCAAATTTTTAAGGTAGTGCTGCTTTGAATGGAGAGAACTAAATGTTCTCCTTAACTATTCTATGCTTCACTTTTATTCAGTGTTATCAGTCTTTTCCCAGCTCATCAGATTTCTCTATCAAACTGTTAGATATTCAAGTTGTAGCTGTTCATGGTCCCTTACAAAGGAAATACATGTGGCCTACAACTCATATAGGTGTGGACCTAAGCCTGTGAATACCTAGGCATCTCTTGGTGCTATGCATTGTATATCTAACCCTGCCCTCACTGAGTGCAAACGCAGTGTTCAGTGGCTTCAGAGAGGTTGGCTCTATCACCATTAATATTTATTCTTTATTGACATTATTAGTGCTTTCTTACAGAACAAAAAGTTAACTCTTTACAGAAGTGAGTGCTTTCAGACACGACCTTCTGCCTTACAGCATTGTATGGCTACTCCTTAAATATAAATTTCACAGAAGGTGTGTTCATTTTGATTTTCAATCATAATTGCTGTTTGATTCCCAAAACTGATTTTGGGGAAAAAAATAGCCCTGTTACAGTTCCTGTTCCCTCACTAGTGGTTCCCACTCCTTTACTTGTCTTCCAGTCCCTGCAATAGTAGACAGGAGTGTGGTACATGACTACGGAGAAGATCAGAAGTAGCTGAAAAGGAGCAGGGCTGTGGAATTCTCTGGCAGGTTCCCAGTAAGCCATTGTGCCCCACCATGTGCCCCTGCTCCCCTGAAGAACCCTCTCATCACCTCAGCCGTGCCAAATGTCAGATTAACTGCTTGTGTGGCCCTGATCCAACCGAAAGGGCAAAGCCCTGTGGTGAGAGCCAGCTGTAGGTGGCTGGAGGAGAGCTGGGAACACCTTCAAACTACCAGGAAGGGAGAAGCTGATGGATGCTTTCCCACGTGGGCAGCAGCAGGCAGGTTACTGTTTCACAGCTCTCCTTTCTATCAGACAATTTGTCATTTGCAAAGGCAATTAAAGAGCACACCACAAGAGCCTGCTTTGCTGAGCAGAGGGAGGAGAAGGCAGCTCTTTGAGAGGAGCGTGACCAGGAGCTGTGGGGAGGTGTTGGCATTAGTCCCCGAATGATGTCAGCGGAAGAGCTGCAGCGGAGATGCCTGGAGAACATCAGGCTGCTTATCTCAGCCACAGCTCCTCCTTGCTGAGCTATGGGAAAGGTCACACCCGTGACTACTGCACGAGGCTTCCTGCAGACCCTGCCCAGTGGCTGCAAGTGAAAATGGAAGGAAAAAAGAAAAATGAAACCCGAAGCCAGCGCTGGAAAGAAGGGGAATGCAGCTGTGACGTGTTATTGCAATGAGAACATGTGTGTTTGCCAAATACATCCTGCTCCTTTCCCACTAGCAGATAACAAGCCTTTGCTGTGGCTGTCAGCTGAGATTTTATTTCTCTTTTATCTGATATAATACATTTTTACTTCACGATAATGTGGCACAGCAGTTGAATTTTCAGTTGCAGTGTAAACAGTACCTGCATCAAATGACCAGGACGATATTTTGACACATCTCTAAAGCTCATCTGCTCTCTCGAGTATTTTGGTGTTCCCACATAAAGCCTGAGGAAGATAACAACCTAATGGAAATGCATTCAAGACAAAAGTGTTTTGGACATCTGTTTCTTTGGGATGCATTGGAGTACCAAGAGTAGAGTAAACCTGGGAGCAGGGTAGAGCCTCCACATCCTCAAGTCTCTGAAATCTTTGCAACCCAGTTGCTGTACTGCTCTGTATATTTTAACTGGGTCACTGAGTGAGAGCCATTTGAATGCTTCATGCTCTGCATCTTCCAAGTAATTGCAGTTAAAGGATTCATTTTAATGTTAATTTTCCCACTTACAAGTTTGAAGCTGAGCTTGGAGTTATGCAAAAAGGAGGCATATCTCAATCTGTTTTGAATCTGAAACCAACCGTCAGTATAAAAACAAGCCCACATTATTTACACTTTAAAACTTTTTATGTTGTGCTTTTGAGTTGGTGAAGGACAAAGTTTTCACTTTTAAAAATTACTCTTTAAAAAAAAAAAAAAAGTCGGTAAGTTTTCTGAAGAACCATGAAACAGGATGCTGCTTCATGCATTCATGTCTGAAACTCTGATTGTTTTAAAGAAAAGCAAAGACTGGATGCTTACAATGTTTTATCTGACTCATGTCCCATCCAGCTTCTCAGTTTGTTTTATTCTTCTCTGTAATTTTTTTTTTTTTTGCCATTTTTTCCAAAACATAGCTGCTAAGATTAGTCCTGTTACCTCCAGACACTAGGACTTCAGGAAAATGAAAACCAGGAGAAGTTATGTGATGACTGAGTGAGGTTTAAAGCTGAGGGCTGGGGCTTCAGAGTTCTTCTCCCGGCAGCACTTGAAGTTCAAATCCAAAGGGAGCTTAAGCATCCAGCTCAGGGCATCCTCCCCATATTCTGCCGGTGTAAAAGGGAAATTACAGCTATGAGGAACTTCAGCAGATCTAACCTCTTGACTTCTTTCTCCCAAGCAGCCAGCACAAGTGTTTCAGAGGCTCTGTTTCCCCTCCCAACACAGCCCTGAGGGCAACGCAGCTCCGGGTTGCACTTTCTGTTAAGAGAGTCTGGCAAAGCTCTGGGGCAGCCTTTCATTCAAGTGGGGATGGTTACTCTGTTTGCTTTGCAGGAACCCTGGTAGAGTGTTAAAGTCCTTAGGGGAGAACAGACACTTCCCGAAAGGAAGAAAAGAGGAACAAATTCCATCGACAAAGGGACTTTGTTATGTAAGTAAGTGCTTTTACCAGCTGGACACTGGACCGGGGCAGCCTGATCAGATGCACTTGTTGCCGTGCTGGTGGAAGTGGCTCTCAAGGCAGTGGGACAGCCCTAGTGAGAAGAACTATCAAGAGAGAATTGAAGTGGTCAGTGATGGCAGAGACAGTGGCCAGAGGCACGAGTGGGATTGTTTTCCTTATCTGAAGATAAGGAAAAAGGAGCAGAATTAGATTAGGGATTCAAAGCAAATGGCATTATTTGAATGACCAGGCAAGAAAGGCAGCTTCAGGTGCAAGACAAAATGATAGCTGGACAGTAAAGAAGGCCAATAAGTGAATGATGCAGATTTTATTGTAGAAATATGCAGCAAAAGAGTTTAATTACAGTCATGATTTATTAAAATTAGCTGGGAAGCATCCCAGTTCAAAAAAAGCTTTTTATAGAGGAGGCAGCCCACATATTGCCTATCCAATTAGCAAGATAGATTTGTGAATATAGGAAATGGAAACTGGCAGCCACAGGGTGAATGGAAGAATGTCTATAAATCACATTTTGACAAACAAGGGAGAAGGCTATCTTGGCTTATCACAACCACTCCCCTGTCTGTCTCTTCTTTTTCCAGTCCAGAACTGAGGTGTTTGTCCCCTCAAACAGCTGTCCTGCCTTTGCTTCTTTTGATGCTGTGAAGTTCATCAATATTCATCAGAACTGGAGAGAGAGAGGCAAAGAGAGAGAGAGAGTAATTTTCAGCAGGGGCAGCTGAGTGACACACTGTCAGCACAAACATAGCAACAAAAGCAGATTCTTTGCCTTTTGGCATCTCCCATTGTGGACACTGACCCTGCCACCACTGTACTGCTGCTGCAGGAGGTCTGCCAAGGACCACAAGGATTCAGATGTGATGCTCACACTAATCCTGGCAACTCCAAACAGGAGCTCAGGGAAGTTTAAGCAAGTTTGTAAGGTGATGGGCAGAAGCTTTAGAGGGTGTGCCATTGTGTCTAGATTGTTGGCAAAGGAAAGCTTTCACTATTCTTTAGAGAACTGCTCAACTAGCTAGTTGAATTGTCCTTTGTAAGAAAAATTAGTATGATTATTTAGTTTTTACCTAGAAATTAAGCTTTTAAACCTGTGAACTTCTTTTCCAAAGTTCTGGTCTGACCAGAGCAATTCATATTTTCCTTGCTCTATGAAGGGGCTTCCTAGTTGGTAAAAAGGAGAAAGCATTTGCTCTTGTTTTAGGATTTGATAGTGTTGTTTACATGCTATGTGCATAATTCTGTATTGGGATGAGAGTCTAAAAGCAGCTTAGATCCTGTTTCAAAAGCATCACTTTCACTTAGGGAAAAGGCAGATGTTATGGATTTGCAAACTTCTGTCACCCTGGGAAGAGAAACCACGAATCTGTGTTGGGCAGAGACACCTTACAAGGCTGTACACAAGTCTTCTCAGCGGCAGAGACCAAACCAGCTCTGAAGCCGTGGTTGCACCCAGTCAGTGCTTCCAGTAAGTAGCCCTGTTGAGCTGGGATGGTGAGTTCAGGGGCATCAGGACACTGCTGATCTTCTTGAGCCGATACCTAAGCTGTGCCTGCCTCCCTGGAGGTGTCACACTGTCCCTGTGCCTGGGGCAGCACAGGTGGACCCTGTGCTACCTCTGCACTTCTGACTCAGCAGACTTGTGGTGTTGCATTTAGTGGTGTCACCCCATGCTCACAAGTGGTTCCCTTCAGATTTGAGGCCTGAGATCACTCTGATGGTGTCTGTGTGGGTGGAGGAAGGTGCTACAGGTGGGTATCTACTTACTAGTGCCTGAGGGATGACACAGAACTTGGCTTTTGCCAGGTCTGGCTGATCCACGCTGCCTGTGGCAGATCAGAAGTGATTCCAGACATACCATGCCTGTTCCTTCACCAACTGTAGGCTGCACCCCACCGAGGAGAGGAAAATCTCACAT
Organism: Empidonax traillii; assembly: GCF_003031625.1. NCBI lineage: Eukaryota > Metazoa > Chordata > Aves > Passeriformes > Tyrannidae > Empidonax > Empidonax traillii. The sequence continues at coordinate 528,666 of NW_020955627.1, read as the reverse complement.
CTGAGCTTAGAGCAGGATAAACACCTCTTGCTATTTCTGTACTACAAGCAATGTGTTTTTTCAGGGGGCCCTCTACACCAAACAAATTAAGATGTTTCTTCAATACAGTCAGTGGCAGTCTATGAATTCTGATTTGCTCTTTGGAGTTTCCTCTGAAACTGTTGTGCCCTCAGGCTGTAGCTCAGTGATCTCAGGTAGATACTGTGGGTACCCCAGAGTCTGAAGTTTAATATGAGATACATACTTGCCTTACAACAATACTCTTCTGCACTTGGAAATCTTCATCAGATGGAGATTTCCATATATCTGCAGCCATCAACACAGAGAAAGGAAAACAGAAATTAACTCCCAAATGGTCAAGTACATCCTTTTTTCCCAGCTGTCTGATATTTAGGAATCTCATTTTGTGAAGGACATGAAAAGCTTCTGGGGTTTTTTGTTTGTTTTGTTTTGTTGGTTCTTTTTTTGTTTTGTTTTGTATTTGTTTTGTTGGGGTTTTTTGTGTGATGAGTTTTTTTTGGGGGGGTGGTGGTGTTTTGTTTTGGTTTGGTTTTGGTTTTTTTTGGTCAAATCCATTTGCCACCAATCCAAACTTGCTATTGGTTTGGGAAATAAATGTGAAAATGACCCAGCATTGCTGAAATTTGCCTGGTTTCATGTCTGAGTTGGACTTGCATTTGACAAATGGGCACTTGCAGCTGATCCAAACCCATTCAAAAGCTCAGCAGATGCTTCTCTGAGCCTCTTCTATGTTTTAAAATGGAAACAAAGCATAAAATCAAGTGCTTTCTGTGCTGTCCTGAATTATGGATTTTATTCTTCTTGTTAAAACACATTTGACACATCTTCTGATTTATCACTTTGTAACCTGATAGAGTGAGTGTAAAATACCAGGTTCTACCCAACAAATAGTGATGGGACTCTTTTCTCTAAGGCTCTGCTCCAATTCTCTTGAATTCAGTAACAACCCCCTCAGAAGGGGTGAACAAGGGCTCTGTGTGTTGCAAGGACCCAACAATGCAAATAAAACTGAAATTAGTCATGGACTTTGAAATCCTCCATACGCTGCATTATGCAGGAGTTCAAACCAGAAGATCTTAACAGTCCCTTATAACCTAAATCTTGATGAAAAAGGGACCCACGTTTTTGAGATTACCCATTAGAGGACTTTTTTACAAGTTTTCTGAGGAGGCAATCCCCCTTTAATTTTCTGGTCTGAAAATATCAGAAAAATATCAGGGATTTTTGGGAAAAAAACCACCAGCCATGAAAACAGTAAAACCATTGCCACCATGCCTGCAGGCTTGCAAAAATAAAGGGAAAATGGGCTGCTGTATCCTAGATATTCCATAGGGTGCTTAGACATAATAATGCACTGATAGGTTTTGCAATTGCCAAGAGTAATCACCTTAATACTGAGCTCAAACCTAAGTGGAAAAAAAAACTATTATTGTCAAGACTGACCTGAATCTGGCAGGAGTTTTTGTTGTTTGTGGCTTATATTTTTGAAATTGTTTTTCAGCTACTAGAACTATGGCTTCTCTGTAAGCTGAGCTCGGAAAATGAAGGTCAATAACAGGAAGAGAAAAAGCTGCTGCAAACTCATCTAAAAGCAGAAGGTTTAAACCTCTGGCTCACAGTGACTTATGAGGAAGCCACTGTCATTTTGTTTGCAGTGATTAAAGGTGAGCATTTTAGCCCTGTGTGGGATTTCTTGCCTTGGAAACCCTTTTAGTTAATTATTACATCTTAATTTATTTTCTACCATAGAATAAGCCTTGCTGTGGGAAGCAGAGCATAGGAAACACAAGATGGTGCTTTTCAGTGGCAAAGCTTTGACTATGGCAACATTTTTCGTGATATTAAACCTCAGAATCCACAAGGGAGGTACCATAATAGCAAAATGCTATTAAAAATGATGGTGTATTTTATAAGAGCTTCAAGCGTCTCTCATAATATTTGCAGATAATCTCAGTTTGCCAATTTGTCAAGTCATTATTCTCCATCTGTGATACCCAGTGATAACCAAATAGATTTTTAATTCATTTTTATCAACACTAGTGAGCTCATCGCTAAGGTGTTGGAAAAAAACCAAAACACAAGCTTTAAAAGCACTGTGAAGACAATATATTGTTGTTCTGGCACGTGCTCAAACCCGCACAACTACCAATTAAAATATTAATGTATTCACTTTAGAAAGACGGGCGATTTGCCTTTGTACACTACTATCCACACATTTTTTGCAATTTTCTTTCTAGGGTTTAGTGGTCATGGGGATGTTTTGTCTGGCATGAAACAGTTTCATGTAATCAGGTGCAGAAACTAAAAGTCTGTGGTTGCAATTTGGCACTCACTCAGACCAAATACCTCAAGCCAGTTATGAGCATGTGGCCTTAGATCCCCAAATGGCAGGCACTTTGCTGACTCTGGAGAGCACAGTAAAAATTTAAACCTTTTCTTTCGTGGCCTGATGCTGGCAGACATGCACACACATCCTTGCCCCTCAGTCTGAGCAGGAGCCGCTTCATCGATCCATCAGAAGTTCCTTCAAGAAACAGGTGGAGAAAGCTAACTGGGAATGAAGGAGACTTCTGTGCTGTGCCTTGAAACTCTGAAGTGCAGTATGGATTTGGACAATAGTGATGTGAAGTAGCACTTCTCACACTGTGCATTAGCACTGAGTACCCAAAAGAAGAGAGCCAGATCTTCCATTGGCACAGCTGTTTGATCAGGTTGAGTGCTTGTAGCATCTTCTTTCCAAACTGCACTATTACAGCTGGACACTAGAGAGCTCCTTTTACCAGAAACAGCTCAGCAATGCAAGGGGAGGCTCCCTTAGAGGTGCCTTTCAAGTATTCTCCCTTTTTTTTGGGGTAGTTTTACTCTTATTTATGTATTATTTATTTATTTATTTATTTATTTATTTTTATTATTTTTTATTTTCATGTTAAAAATTAATATTCTCCAGGGAAAGCTGTCTGTGCCAGAGCGATGGCTGCAGCTGTAACTCCACATCTCCTACCCTCACCAAGGCAGAGATTTTGCAATTGTAACTTGGGAACTAATTATACAATTCCAGAGATAGCAAAAAATAAATCAAATGCTGCCAGCTCGGAAATGATAATTAAGTTTTCCTTGGAATAACAAACATGCTCAATATGTGATTTATTATGACTACTACTGTATTAATGATAGTAATAGCCTGTGTCATGCACCTATGCAGAGAACATGTTTTCGTTTAAATTGCCAGATTACAGTCACAGATGCAGGGTGAATTCTAACTAGCTCTCTGCAGTCACTCTGCTGATAACCTCAAGCCTTACAACACACAAGCTATTGCTAAACGCTACTCCATTAGCAAGCAATATAACAGGATGAAGACTGGGCCTACTTTTTTTTTTTTTTATTAGCTGTATTTGACCTGTCCCCCACAGTTGCCTTTATCCTATCAATCTTTTATTCGAAACCAAAACAAAATCTCCTATGCTGTCACTGTAAGGGCATAAACGTTCCTGCTTTGCAGACTCTGACACAAACACAGGCTGCTGCTGCAAGATGCTACAGAGAAGGGACAATCCTATCCTATTCCCCACTAGGGATTCTGCTCTAGGGTTGATTTGCAGTTAGTCTTGTCCTGAGGTCAGCAGCTGGAAGGCGCAAGATTTTAGGGGCACGGCTCAGGATTTTGCCTCCCGAGCAAGCCCTGTCTCACTCCTACCTCAAAATTCTGGAGTGCAAAGACTGAAAAAGTCTATATGAAAACTTGAGAAAGGCTGGGGAAAGCCTTGTTCCAGCCTCTCCTGTGCACTGTAGTGGTGCTTGGCCGGGGCAGAGAAATAGCTGGCACTGCTGGGACCTGTAACAACAGCTGCTACTGAAGCTCTTGCAGAAGCATCAGCACACTGATGAGCAGTTTCCTCATTCTTGCCTCCTCCTCCCACTGCAAGCCAGAATTCAGGAGCCAGTGAAATCTGGAGTGGGGAGCCTTTGTGCTGCATGCAGGTCTTTCTCCTCCCAATCTTTGTGTGCCCTCAGGCAGAAAATGGCCTTGAAATCAGGAGATGTGTCATTTTCTGCCTGCATTCCTTTCTCTCTTCAGGCACATCTCTTAGCCATCCTACATCTCTGTTGCTTCAATAACAAAGCCAAGGGTTGCTTTCTTCCACCATTTCTTTGCCTCATTCTTCTACCTGGTCTGGGATGAGGAGACTTTCACTGGGCAGGTATGAGGGCTTGCAGCTGCCTGGGTGGTTTTAACAAGGGTGCAGGTGCCTCCCTGGAGGTGAGTCCTGTGGAGGGGCCGGTGTCTGTGCTGCTGATGGCACATGTGGGAGACCAGGCTGGCACAGCTGGCAGAGTGGTCCACAAAGTTGGAGGCTTGCTGTTGCAGTTGCTTAGTTACACTTTCAGCTAGATGGACCAATTCATTATGGATTAAAATGTTCCAGACCTGATTAGATTACTTGCAGGCAGCCTGACAAGGCAAAACTATTTATTGTTGTCTTTGCCTGGATGTAGAGAAGGATATTCTACAGGAATGAGTCAGATCTGATCAGGTTTACGTAGAAAGCCAGGGAAGCAATATTGAATTCTGATGATGCTTCTCTTCCAGGACAACTCGACCGCATTAATGACAATGAACTGAATTGTGTCATGAACATCTTGTCACTTGGTTTCCAAAACCAGCATGTGACAACGGTAGCTGAAAGGCGAACTCTAGAGTTTGTTTCTTTGTTCTTTTCAACCCATGGTCCTCTGAAAATGTATAGGTAGCTGGAAAGAGAGAGGATTTTCAGTGTAGGGCAGCTCCAAAGAAGGTCAGTGTGGGAGGTGAGAGGCTGCCTTTTGACTCATCTGAAATTCTCTCTTACAAACTGTGCTGTGTGAACCTTGGCCGAGGCATCTACGGCCCACACACTGATTCCCATACATGCAGGGCAAGTCCCCAGCATGGCACTCATCAACTGTCTTCCTAAATGACCTTGAGCTACCTGGAGGATTCTCTCCGATTTTTGTGAACAGAGGGCTCATAATGACAGAAAATGTAACAAAATCCAGCAGTAACTTGCTGAACTGGAGCTAACAAAGTGAAAGAGTGTTGTGAAGTCAGAGCTAGCAGTCCCCTGCAAAACCCCATTCCTCAGAAAATTGTGTTTGTTTCCAGCCCTGAGAGCTCACATCACACCCCTGCTAAACCTAGCAGGACCCTGTCATTCATCAGTCAGTTTTATGGCATGACAGGAGTCTGCAAAATTAGAAGCCAGTTAAACAAATTAAAAAATTTAATGGAATCCTCTGTCTGCATCTTGAAAAAGAAAAAAGGAAATGCCTTGGGATAGGCTTTTCTCATAGGGAGGATCATATGGGCCCCCAAAAGGCAACAACAGCAAGGTGGCCACTGGAGAGAGAAAATCTCTCAAAATTTTATGAAGGAAATGAAAATATGATTCCTGTCAAGTCACCCCTCATAAGTCTGTCTTTTCTCATCAGCACCTCAGACCATGTGATATTGAGAAAAAATGAAAACACTAGCTGTGGCTGTGAACTACTTTTCCCCTCTAATTTTATTTTGCTTCAACTGTCCAGGGAGCAAATCTTTTGGGAGGTATCCAAGACCTCAACATCTAAGGAACCCTTTCTAGAATCTAAATATAATAGCTCTGCCAATTTAGCTGACACATGTGGTTATTTCAGTGACAAAGTATTCTGGGACCTTCTAATCCCCTTCTCAAAAAAAAAAAAAAAAAAAAAAAAAAAAAAAAAAAAAAAAAAAAAAAAAAAAAAAAAAACC
>NW_020955627.1:505027-522861 GCF_003031625.1 Empidonax traillii | reverse complement strand
TTTATTTATCTCCCCCAAAACTATTTTGATGTGTGGTCTTTGGAAAAATGGCTCATTTAAAATCATTTTTATAACTGGTTATTGAATGGATGGTGATCCATAGGCTATTCTTCTCATCAAGATGTCACCCACTGTCAGGTCTGACTAATAAGAGTTTATAGACCAGCGGTGAGTATAAGCAGTCTCAGTGACACGAATACAAACTCAGCAGCTCAGCTTACTGCAGCTTAGCACGGATTAATTTCCCGTGGCAGATGCCAACCTCATGCCAAAAAAGACTAACCCCATCTTTATGATTCTTCTCTTCTTCACAATTGTCAATCTGTGCAAGCACAAAGATAACTAGGAACAGGCCCAAATTACAAAGTGTGGATCTCTGCAGCACTTCTTTGAAGTTATGCTATGCCTGAGTTTTCCTTCAGGCTCCTCTCCAGTCCTTTCCTTTATAAAACTATTCAGAATTTGGTCTGTTTTTACCCTTTTTATCAACAGGTCTGTTTAAGTGGCAGCGATACAAATGACATTGATGCTCAGGTAATTAAGTTTTTTCTCTCTGACTTTTCCCAAGTAAGGATTGAGTACAGAAGTGTACTATGGTTTGGTAGAGTGGTTTGTTTGCTATTATTACCCTTTTTGTTTATACTGGAGGGTGTTGGCCTTTTGGCACTGAGAGGATGATATTGATGAGGGTCACAAAAATCCTTAGGTCTTGCAGAGAATCAACTATTATTCTTTAAGCAGCTTCCAGGAAAGCTGTGTGTCAGCGTACGTGACCCTCTACTCTACAAACAAAAAAGGTTGCCTTGTGCCTGAGGAACAGAACTCTGGCATGAACTTGATAATAGTTAAGGTATGCTGGGCCATGGAGCATCTCTGAAAGCCTGCAGGAAAAACTAAGAAGAACCTAGGATATGGCAGCGAGGTCAGATAAACCTCGAGCCAGGGCCCTGAATTTGATGTGAGGTCTCAAGGATGGAAGAAAGGGACAGGTGTCCTGTGCTGGAAGTGGTCTACTAGAGATGACAGAAAACCCTACAGAGAGGTGTTGCCAAAAAGGTTTAGTACCAGTGAGTGTGTTAGATTTGCTCTCAAACTACAACTTTATGTTTTATTTCTAGGCCTTCCAGGCTCCAAATGCTGTCTGGGAAGCTTCCAGATTCTTATTGAGGGATCCTAGGAGTGTTTCAGCTGAACTACAGATGACTTTGGGCTTTGGGCTGAAGCCGTGGGAAATTTTCGAAGCTCTAAACCAGGTCAGTAACTTTTTATGTTTAAACATTTTTTAAAATGGAAATTCAAAGGTTACAAGTTCCTATTGACTAAGAAGAAAGCTGGAGTGGAATTAGGCAGGAGAAATCAGGTGAAACACGTGAAGGGAGTGTGAGTGGGCATAAGAAAGTAAGGGAGACTCATTTCCTCAGAGAGACTCTGAAAGAAGGGAGTTCTGTGGTCCTTGTTCGTAGTAGGAGCTGAAAACCCTGAGCTCCTAAGTGTGCACTCATCCAGGGGAAAGCTGGGAAAAGTCACATATAGGTCTCCCCAGAGTATTTCAGGTGAGCCAAGATTTCATGTCCACTTGGCTAAAAGGTGTGCAAATATTGTTAGAGCATATGGCTTGTAATTCTTTACATTGCCAGGTTTGTAGCTCCACAACTCTGCAGTAACAATGTATCAAACCTCAATGCGCTAGAAGAGGAGAGAAAAGTGATTTTGGCCAAAACAAAACAACATTTGCACGAGCTCTCCCACCCTCATGTGTTCTTCATCCTCTTCCACCCTTGGATTCGGATTTATTTTTCTCTCCTCGTCGGGGTGTTCGATGGCTCTAAGCCTGTTCTTTTCTTCCTTACATCACTTCTTTAGGACTCTGGTTTATATTCTGCCCTCTGTTTCACTCTGTGTGTAGTCTGTCTTCAGTTTAGGGAGGTCCTGATAAGCTGCACATGGATGTGCTGGCATCTTGATGCCCTGGGTGCCATCTGCACCTACCATTCTCACAGCACTTCTGCTACTGCTCCTTCTGGTGCTTCCACACCTAGAGAATCACTTTCATTCAGAATGGGCTTGATATTTTAGTTAAAATTTCTGAAGTATTACAACATGTTTTACCTGTCTGCAGCAGACTCACAGGAGAGCAGATGAGTGTTGGAGAGCAAGGATAACTGGGAAGAGTCTGATTTATCCTACCACCAGTTTGAAGGTCACTTAGATGCATGGTCTGTGGGAACAGTGGAGAGGGAAAAGGCAGCACAGAAAAGCTACTCCAACCATTTCCAACTGCCTCCCTCTCCATCCCCGCTTCTTCCTGATGCTGTCCTTCTCCCCCAGGCTTTCAGATTGCTTCCTCTGAGAAGCTGCAGAAGGTTTTATTGCTTTGATTTTCAACAGATCTATTAGCTGCCTGTGAATTTCTCAATTGCCTTGGGAAAAGAGCAGAAGCAGAACCAGTCAAAAGCTGACTGGTGTGGTGGCTTTCCAGCCAGCATAGCTGGCTTAGGGGGTTGTAATTGTGCTTGGGAACTTACCTTTGCTTTGACACAGCCAGAGCTCCTCAGTGCACCTTGGTGTAAGAGGACTAGAGAGAAAAAGCAGAACCTGGAGTGACTGATTGAAGTGTTGTTTTATCTGGAGTGTTTGTTCAACGTAAACACTAGAATGTTAAGCATTGTAAAATGAAACTGTAGCTGCTTGCAAAAATGAAATCCAAAGAAGTCACTTGAAAAAAAAAAAAAAAAGTCATATTCCCTTCCCAGTAGCTTTTAAGGAAACTTTCACCCTCTTCAAATTACAGTGACTCTCTGTGGCTTATTCTACAATATAGATTTTAATATTTTTGCTAAAATTTATTCCAGCTGTTGTTTATCATAGAGATATGAAAATATTATTATAAAGAGTCTTGAATGGACTTGGTGCAGATTCATTAATTTGTAATTTTTCCATTTTAAACCCAAATATTAAAAAACAGATGAAAAGAAAGGTAATTGTAACCACTGGCTTCTACTTTACCATGATGAAATTGAGCTTGCTTGGTAATCAGAGAATAAATGTAGAGATTTCCTGATTTTATCCAAGAGCCTGATCTTATCAGACCATTTGCAATGACTGCAATTCAGTCGAGTCTGGGGATGCCAGAAGATCTCATGTATAAATCAGTTACTTTTAGAAGAGAATTGCTGCTGCATTTCAGCTCAGATATTACAGAAAACAAGACCAACCGAATCTGAATAGGGAACAGACGTGGGGTCTTTAATCTCTGTTTTTATTTTGACATATGAACTTTCAAGAGACAATTGCATTGGGGAACGTACAGCCAACTCTGAAGACTAAGCACAGGGTCAAATTAACTGATTCAGTACAGTCCAAGTTGAAAATGCCTCCTTTATCTCACCAAAATCAAATTCATCTTCTGAATCCAATGTCTCCCTACAGGAGTAATATGAATTCCAACCACTAAATATTGATCAGAGTTTCTTACCCTGTGTTTGACTCCAGTGCCCTCAGCAGCTCAGCATCCAACTGTACAGATACATGACAATTCCCTTTCACAGCCTTGTAGGAAGCATGTGGTGTCTGAGTTACTAATATCCATTTCCTGGGAAAGCTACCCTTTTAAAACAACTTCTCTCTAGCCAGATCCTAGCTTTAACCAGCCTCATACCCTTGCTGATCTGCCTGTACTCAGAAACAATGTTCCAGGTAGAGTGAAAATGTCATCCAGGGCTATGCACTGTAAGTGAAAAAAATGGTGGGTCATTTAAGAATCCCACATTTGCTTATCCAGAAGTGGACCTATCTTGAACTGGGTTTTCCCTTTTTAATTTTTCTGCTTCTGAGCCATTAACTGATTTCCATGAAATGCATAAAAATTCAGCTTAAACTGTCTCGTACTTAATCAGCAATAAGTAGATGAATGTTACAAGTGATAACTCTTATGACTCAAGCCCTATAGCCTGCACTTTTCCCTTGCTCTGCTGCAATAAAAAAGATCTGTCAGGCAAGGGCAAGACTGAGGACTTTCTTTGGGTTTGGGAAATTTCTTTTGCAACGCTTCTAGCAGAGGAAAAATGCAGATCCATGCTCAGTAGGGAAAGAAAAATGCTTTCACTCCTTCACTTGCCATTTCTTCATGGGGTCCTGAACACCCAAATCACACATACAGAAATAGAAAATACTAATCTCCTCAAGTGATGAGTGAATCTGCTGGAGTGGGCAACCTCAGCCACCTATGCCAGTCTGCCTCCACTTGGTAGGTGAAGAATCCAGTTCTTCTCAGTACTGGGGCTCGTCCCACCTTTGTGTTGTCCCTGACCTTTAAACTGTGACTACCAAACACAGGTCACTCTGCACCACTTGCTGGATGCCTCTCCTCTGTCAAATCAATGTCAAATCTGTTCCATCCACTGTGGGGACTCAAAGACTCTGTACAATCCTGCCCACAGACTAAGGCTTAACCTGGGTTTCTTCGAAGGCAGAAAATGCATTTGTTTCATGAGCTGAAAAAGAGATTTCCTCTAATCCAGTAACGACGATGGCAAGCTTTTTCTCAGCTTGAAATCTCTCATTTTGCACAAGCATATGAAGCAGGTGACAAATGGATATGAAAATGGGTCACAGAGGATTTTGTGTTACTTGCCATCTGTGTCAGGGAGGGGAAATGAGCATCCATGACGATCCACCAAACCGTGCTTACCATGTGATATCTTCTTGTTGATATCACTTTGTAAATACTGAGGGGTTTGAATTTTCAGGGCTGATATTCAGCACATGCTGACTGCCATGGTGAGAAGGCTTAGGAGGGGTTGTGGGCTGAACTTGAAATACTATATCCCTATTGAAAAGGGGAGGTCATCTTGAGGATATTGGATTTCTTTGTCTTCTAAGGATCTAAGGATCACAGAACCAGGGTACTAAGAAGTTTTCCTCTCCTGCTTATACTGCTTCTGGCTCTTGGCCACAGTTGAAAGTGAAAGCAAAGCCACAGGAACATTTGCTGGACTTTTGGAAGAATTCAACACGGAGAAACTTTCTGTTATCTGCATAGACCTAGAAGCAATTTGGTAAAAAAGAAAATAGGATCATAATTAGGATTTTTCCAGCCCAGCCCAATAGAGTTTTTCACTGTTGCAGTGCTCCCAGTAACTCCAAAGTTCAAATCCCACTTGACTAAACAGAACTATGCCTGCACTGAACTCCTTGGAGGGGCTCTGTACCACATGGATTGCTCTCTGTCTCTCCAAAGCTCTTCCAGCATAGACAGCACATTGGATTAAAGATGCCAAACTTGGTTCCAGGTTTGCAATGCTCCTTCATTTAGGGTGGCAATTTCCTTTAATAGCTAGCAGAACCTGGTGACTGCCTCGTTCCTAAATTTATTTATTTTTTTACTTTTTTTTTTTTCTTTTAACCATATGAACATAATTGGTATCAACTGAAGATTATATGCATGGCAGATACAGAGTTTCTTCCCGGGGCTACTACTGAAATGAATTGCAGAACCATTCAGTAACTGACTACAAGCAGAAATCACTTGGACCAGTTACCAAATGACTTAGTTTAAATGTAAAATTATTTGTTCAGACAGCAAGAAACTATTTACATGTGCTACTTTTGAAATTTACCTCTAGGTATGACCATATGGTAATTTAACTTTTAAATTGTATTTACTGCATTCTTATACTTTAATCAGTCAGTGCAAAGCTAAACTCCTCAGAACTCCGTGTTTAAGTCTGAAACTCAAAACATTTGCAGTTTCTCTCTGCCTTTGAGCAGTTGCCATCTTCAGATAATAACAGATCAATCAGTGCTCAACCCTTTGAAGTGTATCCTCTCAAATGTGTCTCCTGCCTTGCATACGCTGCCGTATGTTTTACTCCAAGTGGAGCCTAAACTTTCCTGCTTCAGAAGTAACGAGCTCTGCTCAATTAGCAGAGCCAGATTTTTTTGAGCATCGCACATAATTAGTTTCAAGGTCTCCAGTTTTAACAGCCATTTGCTAATCTTTTTTATATAGCTGGCACAAAACTTGTGATTCAAATACAAGGAGGCAGCAAATAGCTGGAGTTCTTCAACTACACACCATTCCCTAGAACTCAGCTAGGTTTTTCTGAGAAGCAATTTGGCTTCACATTTCAGGAGCGATGACATGGCTGCTTTCGGTAGAGAAAGAATCAAGGCTTGCAGAAGGAAGAAATACTTATTAGACCACATATTTTTGGAAGTGGTAAAGCCGCTTTGGAGCAAATCATCCCACTGCTGTATTCTCTTCTTTCTCTCTTTCCTCTCCCTCTATGCATATGCCTGCATGTATATGTACAGACTTGACATCCAATATACAGCAGTGTTCAGTATGTGTTCTCCTGCTCTCTGAATTCTTTTTGCTTTTAGTTTATTTATAGGTGGTCAGGACTTCTAGCAACAGACAACTCGAATTCAGTCTGCAATGGTGACTGCTGCGTGACAAGGTAATGTTTTCCTTTGTAGCGAAAGTAGAAGGTGATATGTTTGTATTTGAGAAGGTCTTGGTGTGAAGAACAGGAGGTCTTCCTCCATGGCTGGCTGGAGCGTTGCTTTGTCTCTTTCTGATGTTCGCTGGAGGGAAGAAAGGAAAGATCTGATCTGTCTTGGAGAAGTGAGAATAGATTTTCTTCTCATTCAAGAAACTTGGCAAAATCAGTGTACAAAATGTACAGTGTAAATGCAAAATATAAAATGTACGCAAAAAACCACTTTATGCCTATCGTTTCAATAATCATATGAGAAAACAGGCTTTTTCTCCCTGGCAGACTCTAGGTTTCTATGCCAGATGAAAGCTTATGGCCAGTGTTGGTGCCCTCCTATGGAGAGTAAGGGTAAGGAGTCTTGAATTGGTCAGGACTGCCATCTCTCTCTTTTTGGCGTTATCAGGCATAGGGGGTGATGAAAGCAAACAGGAAATTGTAGATCTGTGTAAGAAGCAATGTTATTTATTCCATAGAATGTGCCTGTTTTACTAGGTGACATTTGATGGCTGTGCACGATACTGTCATAAGATATTGACAGGAAATTCCTTGATGGGAAAATTATTTTTTATCACCTCTTCATCATTTACCATTTTAGAACTCTGTATTTTTTGTGAGCTTTATGTGAAGAACTAGTTAAGCTCAAAGAGTGAACAGCAGGAACATATACCACAGTCCTGGATAACAAATGGAGAGACCTGTCGGGTTGCTGATGGCAGCCCTGGGCCCTGTTTTGTGTCAGGAGCAGGTTATCGGTGGGCTGTCCCCAACCTGTGATGATGGAGCAGGACAGAAGGCTGAAAGACATTAGTGAGAAAGGCCGTGTGGACCCTGATCCACAGAAGAGTAGACCAGAGGTACAGGGGGAGGGACAGCCTGCTGAGGAGCAGGGCTGGTGGGTGTATTGGGTTTGTTGGGGTCACATAGCAGTGCTGCTGACCCCCCTTTAGGCTGCCTAGCTCACCCACATGCAGCTCATCGGCCCCAGAGAATAGCTGGACTCTCAGCTGCCCATTTCAGAACTACAGGGATTTGCAGATTTTGTTTGGTGGAGTAAATTAGAATTTCAAATATTACCTTCAGGCTACTGTAAGACAATTTTCAACATTTAAATCCTACACATTGTCTTTGTTTTCATCAACATCGTAGCCCATTCTTCCCCCCCCCATCCCCCCCAACTGTCACCATTTTTATTTATGTCAACAAAAAGTCCCTATTCCACCTTTAGGCATATGTAAAATAATGACTTCATTTCCAGAGCTGCTGGGCACTTGTGGGCTGACCAAACTTTGAAACTTTGGTGAAAATGAACACTAACACACCCCCTCGTGCTGGTGAAAGCTCCAGGTAGCCGACTGCCTAAATGTCATCAGCAACCTAAAGTTTGAACTGATGACTCTGCTTCTGGTGGAGTTTCCTCCTGTCCCGGATATAAACACACTGTCCTAGTTGGAGTTAACTGTTATTTTTAGCTATGACAAAAGTGCATCTGAAAAGCCTGTTCTGTTGCACTTGGAAAATACCAGATCACTCGAAGTGCCAAATATGCTGGGGGAAAAAGCATTCCTGGAGCGCGCTTGCCCCAGACAGTCTGTGTGAACTCTCCACGGCTTCCGCTCCCCTCTTTTTCCCCACACGCGGGCAGGCTCGCTCACACGCACACACAGAGAGCAGCTTGGAACTGCACGGGCTGGTGGTGAACCCTGCTCAGTGTATCTTTTCTCAAGAACAAATTCAAAGTGCGTCCAGTATGTTCGCTCACCTAATTGAATCTAAGCTGCTTTGCCAAGCGGTGTTATTGCTTTGTTCGGTTATAAGCAGGAGGCTTTCTCTAAATGGCAGAACTTCATTAATAGAGTCCTTGTTTTCATGTTTTTTGAAAAATCCATGACTACATCGCTTTTGTACAGGGCTGAATAGAGGATCTGACCACAGCCTTTCCTTAAGTGAAAGTTACTGGGAGTTGTCACTAAGACAAGAAAGGTCATGTATGGGAGGGAACGGATACACTGCAGCTCTCAAATAATTTTGAAAGAGGGACAGGAGCTGGACCAGAGTAGAGAAAACAAGTTCCATGGCACCAAAACGCTTTCCCCTCCAGCAGGATAACACCGTGAGGGACTGTTCGGCACAGCTGATGCTGCAGCGTGGAGGGTGTGGGCAAGCACTGATGCTGTGGAGCAGCGTGGATGCGGTGCAGCAGCATCGATACCGGATCAGCACGCACGCGGTGGGTGCTGTGGAACACCGCGGGTGCCGTGGAGCCAGCTGGGATGTTCCCGCTCCCGAGGTGAGCCTGGCCCACAGGGAAGCTGCGACTGGGGGGATGCCCACGGGGGATTGGAAGAGGCGCTGGCACCAGGCGGCGAGGCAGCCCTGGGAGAGGACGGACAGGGCGACCCCGGGCAGCGGGCTCCGCTCCGCTCCCCGCAGCGCTCCCCGCCCGCGGGCGGCGCGGTCCCGCGTGGGAGCTGCCGTGCCCTGGCGCATCTCTATCCCCGGTGCGCGGGGGGCACCGCGGGCTGAGCCCACCCCGCCGACGGGCTGAGGAGGTGGCGGCGGTGTGACAGCGCGGCAAGGAGCATGCGTGCAGGAGGGGGGGGGGTGCGAGGGGGAGGAGGAGGAGGAAGAGGAGGAGGGGAGGGATGGCGCGGGGAGGCGGCCGCTGTTTATTTGCAGCCGGGCAGGCAGCGTCTCGGCAGAGCGCGAGTGGCCGGCGGCGGTCCCGCTGCTCGCCCCGCACCATGCGGGCGCCGCTGCCTCCCCGTGCCGCGGCGGCGGCGGAGCCGGGGCAGCCCTGGCGGCGCCCCGCGCCATGGCGGTGACGGGCTCTGCGCGGGGCTCCCGCAGCCGGGACCGAGCCGCGCCGGCCCCGTCCCCGCCGGCGAGCGGGCGGCGCGGCGGGGCGGCGGCGGCGGCGGTGCTGGCGGGGCTGTGCGCCCTGTGCTACGGCAACTCCCTGCGGGGCGAGTTCGTGCACGACGACGTGTGGGCCATCGTGAACAACCCCGACGTGCGGGCGGCCGCCCCCGTGTCCGCCGCCTTCGCCAACGACTTCTGGGGCAAGCGCATGGCTGAGAACACCAGCCACAAGTCCTACCGGCCCCTCTGCGTCCTCACCTTCAAGTGAGTGCCCGGCGCCGCGGATCCCCCTCCGTCCGGACCCTCTCCCGGCCTCGCGCCCGGGCGGAGGGGAGCGGCCGGACCTGGGAGGGGGTCGGGGGGAGTCCCGCGGCACCGGTCCCGCACCCTCGGCTTCGTGATTCAGCATTTCTGCGGGGAGTTGTGCAGGACGGGAGGCGCCCCGGGGGCGGGCAGGGGGCTCAGCCGCCGGGGCGGTCCCGCTGCTCGGCCCGGTGGAAGTTTGCGGGAGATGAAGAGCGATGAGGCGCCGCTTCGCGGGAGCCCGCCACTCTCCCGGCAAGTGCCCCGCTTCCCTGGCGGTTTGGGAACAGGTGGCGCCTCGTCCCCGGGCTGCCGGGGGGGATAAAAGGGAAAAGCGAGCGTTTTGCAAAGCGCTTTTGACTGAGAAAGGTGTTCACGTAATATCTTCGTGAGTTCCTCTCCTCTGCTTTATCTCCAGTACTTTTTCTCTGCAGTTGAGCGATCGCGCCAGAAACTTCCCGGGTTCTGTTTTGAAGCATAGCCATCCTTACCTTTCTTCTTACCGCTAAGCGAGGAGTTCAGCCTCGCGGGTACCGCGCCGTTCGGTGCATCCCTCCTGGCAGCTCCCAGCCTCTCGTGTTAGTCGCAGAGTTCCCCGGCAGCCTCGCTGCTTCAGATGTTCCCTGTGTACCGCGCAGAGTTGTTGAGGAGGAGTTTCGGTTTTATAGGAATGAAGAGAAGTTGAACAGAAACAAGTGACAGTTCCCATCGCTAATCCTAGAAAGAAAACCCTTACCTGCCTCTTTCCCCGATGAAAAGAATTTGTTGCAGATCAGCTTAGCTACAATCCATACAGTTTATCATTCTTTCCATTAGGTTTTTCTCTTTATAATTTATTCTGATGAAACATTAATGATGGTGAATATTTAGCACGTTTTAGTATTTAAAAATGATACCTGTGTTTGCAGGGAGCTGTGCTGAAGAGCTGGGGTAGTTGGGTGATGTTTAGCACTCAGGTCCTGTTTGCAGGTGATCAGCAGATGCTCATTACAAACTATGGAAGGCATAAGGAATAAACTGTATGGGCAGTAGCAAGTATGCCAGGAGGATGTGTTACCCGATCCTGGTTGCCTCTGCTAATTCAATGCTAATTCATTGAAAGGTTTGATATGCAAATAGAATTTCACAAACTATGTGGAAATCACATGTGTGTGTGAAGCAAGAGCAGTTTTTGGGATTGAGGCATTCCTTTGGCATTCCCAGGGAGCACTTGCTGCCCTTCTATTTTAAAGGTGGGCTTGGAGCCAGGAGCTATTGGTATCGGCTGTCCGGGGAAGCAGGGCTGGATGGGCACAGGGTGGCATATCCCCGATAAAGCAAAGCTGAACGGCACAGACCCTTTTAGACTGGATTGTTTAGAACAGGTTTTGTGCCTTCTCCTTGAAGGGTGTCTCAGCACGTTTCTTTAAGGAATGATGCGGGTGTAGGTTGCCACGGGCAGAGGTGTCTCTGTGCACGCAGAGTGCCTTCTCCATCGTCTGTCCAGCCAAACTGTTGTAGCTGGCGATCTGTCTAATTAATCTGTTCATCCATCAGTACACCTGGGGGTAATGTGAGATGTGAGTGAACTTGTGCATGTCACCGCTGTCCCCACTGTGTGCAGTATTAGTGCCAGACTTGGCTTCCCAGATCAGGTTGCAGGATTGAGGTTATGTTATGCTAATGAGCAAAAGAGTCTTCAACTTTAATAATGGAATGCTTTAGTTCCCATTTGTCTGTATTTGAACTGGTTTTGCCTTTGCTGTTTAAAGGTGTGTGCATGTCTCAAAAAAGGATGAAGTGCTGTCTCTGTCTAGTCCTTTTTGGAAGGGAAGTGAGACTAATTTTGTGAGCAAGATTTCATCCTCAGTGCTTATAATAACCATACAGCAAAGACATTGGGTCAAAGGCAGAATCATTTGTTCCCCATTTGGCATTGCATTTGGAATAGGGAAGGAATCGTTTATCTTCCCTGGGTGCAGAGGAAGATTATTTCCACAGTGTCCCAATTTATCCTTTCAGCCATCCAGTTTCCATATTCTTCCCATTTAATTTCTACCAGTAGGATATCAGAGGAAGATGTTAAGCACTGGGTGGAGTGGATCCTCCAAACTTAGTGCTTCCAAAGAAGCCTCAGGGAGCTTTTGCCAGGCGGTACTGAGCCTGTGGTTGAGCTGTGCTCTGCCTGCCTGAGCCATCCACCCCTGCCTTGCCCGGCAGGAGGTTGCTGGCTGCTCTCTGTCCTCCTGCAGAAGGAGAAAGGATTTTTACCCTGATGCTTGTAAAATGCTCAACAGAAACTGACTCCTAACTGAATAGGAAGGAATATTGCTAATACTTTTGTTAGAATTTACTGCATCCACTTAGGATACTTGAGGAAACTGTGGTGACTTGTGCTTTGCAGGATCTTGCTGAGGAAAGGAGAAGGGACCAAAGTATTCTGGTACCTTTAATTTTTAAATTCTCTTGTTTTATTTAATTTATTTCATTGTTGTGCTTAACTTGGTCAAATCCAAGGTATTTTAATAGCAGCATGAATCTTTATACCTGCCTAGTGGCTCTGCTTCTCTTGCATGAAACTTTAATCTGTAAAGGCTTGTTTTGCATATTGCTGTACTAAGATTAAAGAATCTGGGAGATCTCCAAACCGCATGCACAGAACAGATGTGAAGGGTGGGCTGAAATTTGTATCTACAGATTCATCAATCTACAAAAACTTAGTCTCTTTTCTGCCTTTTGTGGCTGTGAAAGTAAGAGGAAGGACTCATGGTGCCCTGTGGACTTTTCATTAGGCTGAACATAACCTATTGTATAAGCTGCGAGTTCCTGAAATGATCTCAATTAAAAAAATTTATCACCCATCTGTCAGAAAAATCTGAAGCAGACATTGCTGAAATTGTGTAACAGTAGTTCAGTGTCCCTGACGAATTGGAAATCATAAGTGACAGTCCTCATTCCACTAGATGAATGCTCTGGAGCCAAGAAGTGAAAAGAGCTCAAGTATTTGACATTATTCACACCGGATCTGACAGTATGAATGATCAGAGGAAAATAAGAGTGGCCTCTGTTACTGGAACCATTAAGCAAAACTTAAAATATTCATAGAAGTACTGCATTGTTTCATGTGGGTTAGCATCAGAGGGGGGAAAAAAGCCTGCACATGGATCGTTGAATTAAATAATGCCTGCTTTGTGTCTTTGAACTTCTCTTACCTTTTCTCTTGACTTCTGTAAAGTAAAGGAGTGTTAAAACTACTTGGTTCAGAAGCATTCCTATTACACATGGGTAACTGTTAGGTGACAGGTCTAGCACAACTCCTCATCTGCATAGGAGGTGAGATGGTAGGCAGGGGTTTTGCTTAGTCCTTAGGAAAAACGTACTTCGTGTTCTCCAGTTGCTGTCACTCAGAGGTGTTCACCTGCAGATATTTTTTTCTCCAAGCAGTGATTCAGTATACTTTTTTCTAAAGAAGATGACTTTTTTGGACTCAGGATATACAATTTCTTGGTGTCTTCCTTATAAAATGTTAAGATGAAGGGTAGGGGGAAAAAAAGAACTGCCAGTTCTGTAATTCACTCAGGATTTTATATTTAAACTGGGTGCTTTCTGTCTTACACCTTGTCTCCACTAACAGAAGTTCACTGAATCATTTATTCCCTCAGTAGCACTTAAGTTACTCCTTGGTTCCAGTGGTTTTGCAAAAATGTTTCTCAGCTGTTGAAGCAGAAGGTGCAATCCTCAGTGCTGTCTCACTCCCTCTTTCTCTTTTTGTTTGCCAAATCCCCATTTTGGTAGATTTTTCAGCCCAGAAACAAACAGGTGATGAAGATTTGGTGTAGTCAGCAGCACAGCGGACTTGGTAGGGAATGGGGAGAGTGAAGCCTTTTGAAGCCTCCACAGATGCCAAGATTTAAAGACTTTTAGCCAGATTTGAGCCTCCTGGTTGGCAGGTGGTTGAGAAGTGAAGGCCCTGCCTGCTCAACCTCATTGGTGGTGCCAAGGCAAACGCTGGTGAGGGAGGTGCCTCAAAGTAACACTTCACCAGGGGCAAAAGGGAACAGCAGTGACAGGTCTAGGACATGTAGCCGTGACAAAGACTTGGGAGGATGGCATTGGGCAGAGAAACACAGCTAATACCTGGTCTTCCTAGAAGGAGAAGATGACTGTTCGCATGGAATATGCTTGGCTCTGTGGGAAGGGTGTGAGAGTATCTACTCCAGCTGCTGCTGGGTGGCTCTGGTGGCTGAGGAGGAGAGGAGCTGTGGGAGATAGGTTGCAAAAAGGAATGCAGCTCTCCCACCAGAAAAGATGTGCACAATTTGTGCCCAGAGCCATCCTACTAGTACTCCATCTGGAAAAAAAAAATGGGGGAAAAGAGAAATTAAAAAGTCTGGGCTGTGTTCAGGTGCTGATTGCAGAATGGATAACTCTCCAGATCTGCCCATCAAGGCTGCTATCCAGTGATGGCTTGGGTATGTACCTTCCTGGGAAGTAAATGGGACCCTTCAGCAGCAGTTCAGTATTCTTGGTGGGCACCAAGAGCCCACTTGAGAGACTACCAGTGGCTTCAGATCAAAGCCTTAAGTGACTGTAAGCTTGGGTTAGATGTGAATACATACTCAGAGAACTGATTCAATAATTCACTGCCAGCCTTCTGATCTATCTAGTTGTTTACAGCTGATCCTTCCGTTTTTTTCAGCTCTACCAGTGGCATGAGTTTCAAGGACAGGGAGCTTAAGAAAACCTAAATAACCTGGGGAAGGAAAAAAAGACCTTAGATTTTCTTTTCTTGATTTAATGCTGTATTACAGTTTGACATTGCAGGGTAATATAGCGGAGCTATAATGTGTCAGGTTAAATACAAGTATTTTCTTCACTCTGTACATCACAATGTTTGTGTCAGTATTTCTCTTGTAGCCTACTATTTCGACCCAAGCTGTGGCAATCACTCTCCACATCGATACTGTGATACCTGCCATGAAATTGATGTAGTACTGGTGTAGCCACACCGGGCGAGGTGCAGTTTGTAAAGAGAAGCAGATGCTTTTATTAGACTGGTTGTGTTATAGTTGGAATATACAGACACACCTCTAAGCACATAACCTTCTCTTCTGACCCAGAGCAGAATGCCTTGCTGCCATTTCAGGTTTCTCCCAAAGCTCAGTGCCTCAAAGCTTGATTTTTCTTTTTTTTTCCAGGTGCACAGAAGTCCCCCACACAAATGTCATTTTCGTAGCAGGTGTCTGATTCTTTTGGCTGCAGGTTTGGGCTGTGTTTCTCTAGAGGGTTGCTTGCACTCCCTGGAAGGAGGACAGGACTGCTGGGGAGGGTCAGGGGAAGCTCCCTGCCCGGGGATGGGGGGTGCAGATGTGGCTGAGGGTCCATGCTGTCATGCTGCTTGCAGCCAAGCCCAGAGATGAGGATCTGCCCAGTAGGAGAGCTGTGTACAAAACATTTAGGACTTCTGCTCTGTCATATTTTCTCACTCAATAAAATTTGCCTGTCTTTTGAATTAAAAGCCTTTTATGAGGGGAAGAGTTCACTAATTCTCCTGCATGACTTGGCAGAGGTGAATACAGTCAGTTATTTTTGCTGCTTGCTTCAGGCGTGTTTTGTCTCTTTAACACCTACCAGTTCCTGGGGATTTTCTCTCATTGGGCATTCTATTCCTCTTGCACCAATGTCACCCTTAATTTTCTTTGGTCATCTTTTACCTAAAAGGCTCAGGTTTTGACCAACCTTCTTACCCACAGGAGCATCCCTGTCAATACTCTTTAGAGTCCATGAAAATAAAGTGCTCTGGCTGCTGCTGGTGAGCTAAAGGCATTTCTCTGCATTTGCTTGCTCCGTTTCTTACTGCTTTCTCGGCCTTTCTCATTTATTGTCTCACAGATTCAAAGAAAGAAAGGGAAAAGGGCTGTTCTCTTTTCACTCACTGTGCTTGGTTTTGTTTTGTTTTTCCTTGCCTCTGTATAAATTAAAAAGGCAATTCCTTCATGGCCTGTAGCTTAGTTCCAACTAATTTCAAAGTTTGGGGAAAACTATTATACCTGGTTTGAAAAACTGTCTTTAGGCCTAATAACTTTATACTAGACTTCTGTTAGTGTTGGTTTCTCTTCTTGACGAGTGACTGTGCTAGCCGGGTTCTTGATCACATTTCATCTCTCCCTGCACTCGGAAGAGGACTGCCTGATTGATGGCTGCTGAAGAGTTTCATGACATGTTAGTTTCCATCAGTGCGTTGCTCTTGCTGAGATACTGTTCAAGAGTAATTTTGAAGACAAACCTGCCTTTTGTTCAATATCCAGGTAAAATGACACCTGGTTTGTCAGTAACTTGCCGTCATCTGGATATCTTTTTTTTTTTTTTTTTTTTTTTTTTTAGTTTTCCAAGTTTGTGGAGGCAAGTCTAAAGCTGTGTGAATGATGCTCTCGTTATTCTTAACGCAGGGAAGATCATCACACCACAATTTCTAGGGTTTCACTAGAAATTTCTGCCCTGGCCTGTTTGCTGCTCTCAAGATGCTGCTTCTTTCCAGTCTAATTGTGATTTCTATTTTCTCTTTCTAACTGCTGGAAAGCAGTAACCTGCTTTGAATGCCAACACTTAACTAGTGCTCTTCTAAGTGATGACTGTTGTGCTCTAAGGGAATTTCTGTAGCTTGGGAACTGATAACGGCCTCTGTCTTCTCACCCATCGCCATTATAGCAAATCAAGTAACAAACCATTTAAACCTTATTGTCCATTTAATTCTGAGGCATTGTACTGTACTATGGAATGATTATCAGCAGAAATCAGCACAAAGTGCTGTTGCACTGTGGTGGAAACTCTGCCCTGCTTGTGCTGGCTGTTGCACTAACACTTCTGCAAAGGTGCTGATTTTCTGTTTACTGCTACAGGTTTTTCATTAATCTTTAAGCTGTTTTCACAAAGAGCTTTAACCATTATTGCCACTGATGCAGCTGCACCTCTTTTGGAGTGCAAATGCTCGTTTTCCTGGCACACAGTACATGCATCTGTGGAGTTTATAAGGAGATTCCACCGTACACTGAAATTGGTTGTTACTTTGCATAAAGTTTGCCATATATAACCCACAATTTTAACAGGAAAAGAAGATGATAGTAAGCTTAATGCATTCTTATGTTAGATTAATTTATATGATCTGCATGTGAGCCTTCCTTTATAAAAACTGTGGGGGTTTTATGAGGTGTAGGATGCTCTGAGACTTTCCATTAAGTGTTACTTGCTATAACAAATTACCATTATTATCCTGTGCATTTCTGTTTCATAAAATGTTGTGTTTCTCTGTTAGTCTTTTGAAAATAATAAAACAGATTAAACTAAACAAGAGCTGCCCAGGGATAATAACAAAGTCTATAAAAAGAGAAACTTGCCAATTATAGTTTACAATATTATTAAATCATAAGAGGCCTTAAAAAGGGTTGAATGAGTATTCCTGTGTACAAGTGGAAGAAAAGCACTATATTAGAGCCTGGGGGTGCTGATGATTGTATACAGTCACTGGATATTTATGGGATTTGTCTCTTGCAGCACAGACCACTCTGGTTCTGTGTCTGTGAGGATGAAGTCAATGAGTCCCACTCTATTTCCAGGCCCTCTCTATAGGGAGTTGCTTACCCAGATGTGGCCCTGTTTGATGATATCTAGAGGAGGTGTAAATTCCTGTGGCTTGAGGGTAGCATGGTCCCTGCTCTACAAATGCCATTCTTTGAGGCGGCTGTGCCACTGGTAGGGAGGGCTCGTGGTAACTGTGAGTTCTGATAGATGTTACTTTTCTTTTAAGAGCTAGAATGATTTACTTCTTCCAGAGAGCTGTTTTACAGGCTCTACTCAGTGAACCTTCAACAGCTGGTGTCTGTGAAAGTCTCTTTCTGAGAGTGGAGCTGCGTAATTCCCTTTCCTGGAGTGGATGGTTGTGGGAAGTGGAACTGCCAGAGCCTGCAGAGAATCAAGCTTCTAGCAATAGCAGCTGCCCAGAACTGCCTGGGGGCCGGCTGCAGGGGCCAGAGCAGCCCCAGCCTTACAGACCTCTGCAGGATTTCCCTCTCTTGGGCCCCCAAAGACCACACCTTCCCTTCCTCCCCTGGCGATCCCTTCCCCCTGAATGAATAAACATATCCTCCTAACCAATATCTTCAAACCTCCTTATCAGAAATCCTCGAGATTCGAGGG
>NW_020955627.1:500153-501227 GCF_003031625.1 Empidonax traillii | reverse complement strand
TGCATCTATAGAGCAACATACAGCATCTGCCACAACGAGTAAAGCTACAGATACTGTCATGCAAATAAACACGGCACCTCAAAACACCAAGCAAATACCAAGACAATGGATAAATGCGATTTCTCAAGCTGTGGAAGTTCAAGGGGAAATTCATTCCAAGATGGGTCCCCCCAGAAAGAACCAAGCCCTCCCTAGAGAATTCCAAGCTCTCCTGATCCTTCTCTCCTTTGTTCCACCATGAACTACCTTAGCCTTCCCAGTCCCAAACTGACTGCAGCAACCGGCAAAGAACATCTGGACCACCCCGACCAAAACCACTGACACAGACACAATGTGCATTTTCTTTGACAGCATGAGTAAGACCTTTTAAAAGCTGTCTCGTAGGGATATACCTGACTAGAACAGGTTTATCCAGAACACTTCCCTTATAGATAATTTCCCTCCTTCTTCAAACACTAATCCCCAAGAATTAAATCTTTTAGGCTCATTTATAGCTACCACTTGCTTTAGATTTAAACCCACTACTAATAGCCTTACTCTAAAATCTAACCTATCCCCGACTCTGTACTAACAACACCACATGCTGTAATAACTCCCAACCTTATCCTCTTCCTACTAAAAATTCCTCTCCACCCACTAACCTGCCTTCCATCCACTCTATCACCATAAACCAAGACAAAAGATTTTTCAGGTCTCTTTAGTTGATTTTGCCTTCCTTCCCTCTCTGATTGAGTCAACAAGGTTGTTAAAGGAATCATTTTGTTTCTAATTATCACTTTCCCCCATCCTTGTTTTCCTTCCCTGTCTAATTTTTTGTGTTAAGAAATCCATGACTAAAAGTTTTTCCCAAGTTTTCACAGCCCTGCAAAAACAAGAAAGGGGGAATTGTGGGAAGTGGAACTGCCAGAGCCTGCAGAGAATCAAGCTTCTAGCAATAGCAGCTGCCCAGAACTGCCTGGGGGCCGGCTGCAGGGGCCAGAGCAGCCCCAGCCTTACAGACCTCTGCAGGATTTCCCTCTCTTGGGCCCCCAAAGACCACACCTTCCCTTCCTCCCCTGGCGATCCCTTCCCCCT